>NC_060890.1:7008154-7093154 GCF_014805685.1 Silurus meridionalis | reverse complement strand
GAGCCCCATAACATTAGACCAATGAAATTGCCGAACGGGTTCAGGTGAACCAATGAAACTCTTTATATTAAATCAGATGTGCTCCCACTGAATCGGGCCGCACCACATCATAAATATGGATGATGTTCCTCTGACGTTTGACCTGCCGCTCACTCGGACTGTCTACAGGAAATGCGAATCATTCGTCACGCTGAAAACAACGGGGCATGAAAAAACACACCACCTGTGTTCCGGAAACTTTTGCCGATATCTGCTCTGAGTTTGTTCACGTGCCGTGGAGCTATGAAACAAAAAACCTAACATCGTTCGGCGTAAAAAGGGAATCGCGTTCCTTTACGGTCTCGATTGGATTTGATCGTAACAAGTAAGTTGTCTCACGGGGACATGGCGCGGGTTCCTCGTAAAGCTCTCCTGTCAGCGCTTCCTGCAGCCGCCCGCGATCAATAATTCAGAGTGGCGCGTGAGACGAGGTCACATTTCAGCACCGTTGATTGAAATGAGCTGCTACTGCTCCAGACGGTGAGCAAAGATCGATTATTACTCCGTCCATCCTAACGCCCGAGTAACCGGAAAATCGTCACCCGTTTCGAAGAATAAAGCTTGATCGAGGCGTGTTCCACTGCGGTGAGAGATTTCTGGTTCGGATCATCTCATGCTTTGGCTGGATTAGGAATGGGAAAAAAAAAATCTGCGCAGGCTAATCTCATGATATTGCGCTCCTCCACTGATGGCATGCGAAGCCCAGTGGAAACAGACGTATTGGGAAGTGTGGGAAACGTTTCGGGAGTTTGGGAATGGCGCTGCGATTTTTTTCTTTGGTTATGAATTTGTATCTGAGCTGGGCAGGTCCGAACAGTAATCCTCTTTCGGCTGTCGGGTTTTCAGACGCACCGTTCGAGCGTGATGTATAATACACTCGAACACGTCTGCACGTCTGCTTGGCGAGAAACAAAGAGGTGTGACGAGGCGGCTGAGCCTCGCTCAGAAATGACGGTGTTCAGTGTATAAGAGACCGGACTGAAACACGTACACGTTCGTGCCAAAATATTCGGACACCTGGCTTTTAGATGCGCGATTGTATACGATGTCCAGCGTAGCAATGCCCCAGTGCACAAACCATATACTTCACATGATTTGGAGTGGAAGATCTGCTATAGAGCTCCTCGAACCTATTTAGGGTGAATTGGAACGCACCTGAGACCTCCTCAGCCTACATCGGCACCTGACTTTGTATCGATGTATGAGCACAAATCTCTGGAGGTTATTATAACAGCAAATGGGGACTACAAGTGGATGTTCAAAAAGTTATTTTGCTAGCCACGTGACTGCTACTAGAAGACTGCTACAAATGCTGCCGTGTATTTTTCCCGCAGCTTATACTGTTCCTGAGGAGCAGCGTTACTGGGTACTGGGGTAAATGATGGATTTACCCCAGTACCCCATTGCTGTAGAAACTTCGAACAAAACCTGCTCTTCTCCATTGCAACTCTGAGGCAACTAATTTCAAATTTGAATTTCATATATATTAATAATTTATTGTTATTGTTATCAGTTTGATCCCTGGTCAGGGAACCAACCCCAGCCATTAGGGTTGCACAAGCCTTAGTGCCGGTCCCAAACCCGGATAAATGGGAAGGGTTGCGTTAGGAAGGGCTTTCAGCATAAAAACATGTGCCAAATTAAATATGTGGATGTTCCGCTGTGGCGACCCCTAACGGGAGAAGGCGAAAGAAAGTGTATTGTTATTAAGGTTACACCTCAAACATAGAAATAAGAAATAGAAATCAAACGGAAAAAAAATAATATATATTATAGCGATAATTTTATTAAACGCGTAAAAAAAACAACTGTAGCTAGCTAATGCGGGTCGAATTGGAATCGGCTAGCTAAAATTGCGAATCTTATGGTTTAAGTCTCTCTTTGTTGCAGTACAAACAACCTGATGAAACAACCTGAATATGAACTAGCATGTGGTGTTTTTTTGCTAGCTGTCAGCTTAGCAAATGAGACCGCTACAAATGAGACCGCTACATCGCATCCTATGTTGTTTCTGATGTGCAGTGCCCATTGGTTAATGATTGGGAGTGAAAATGAAGATGACCTGCTCTTCTCCATTGCAATCCTGAGTAAACAAATGTAAACCTTCCTAACATTTGGACGTTTCTTGGCCGCTATATAAACCAGAGAAGCTGATAATTGCAGGTTAGTCATGTCCCTAACAAAGACAAGTCACAACCGTTCCACCGTACCTCACTCGACAGAATTCATGATTGAATGAACAAAAATGGAAAAAAAAGCCCTGGAAAACTGGCACGAATCCTGGTCCAGGATGATTTTCAGAAGTCTATCCTTCACGTTTTGTTACACAGGGATTACAGTAGCATTGCAACATCCTCAGCGCTGTCGTTCGTGCAGGTGAGCGACGAAAAAAAAAAAAAAAACACACACTTAGCAGGAGCGAGACCGCTTCCAGAAATGAAATGGCGCTTTCCTGCTTAGCCATCTGTCCAAAAGCAGAAGTAAACAGCAGACGCGTTTAACTGAGTATTAGCGCCACATGTGCGAGCGCTACGGGAGGCCATGGTGCTGCGAATCAAGCTCTTCTTTTTCTACATCCACCCCCCCACACGCCAACACACACACACACACACACACACACACACACACACACACACACACACTACAACAGAGATAAGTGCAAACATTTATCCATGTACCATATGCCTCTGAGAGTTGCCTTATTGTACAACGCTCGGAAAATCAGTTAATGTATTTGAATTGGATGGCGAGACGGTCATCTATACACATATACCATAGATGCAAACACACACACAAACACACACACACACAATATACACTTCAAGTCATTATCTACATGTCTAATCTACGTATGCTACGAATGCCTAAGGGGTGAAAATTTTGAAAAAAAATTGACCTGCAGGATGGACCTTTCCTGCCATATGTGGTTCTTCTCCACGTGTCTACCACAAAGCTGGAGGTACACAAGTGTATAGTCTTTGGATGCGCTATAATAAATCTCCGCGTTCACTTCTAAACCCGAACCTGTTCCACCATGGCGCTGCCCCTGTGCACAAAGCGAACTCCATAAAGATGTGCTTTACAGGGTTAGTAGAGGAAGATCCTAAGTGGCCTGTTATAGAGCTCTGATCTTATCCCTACTGAACACCTTTAGGATGAACTGGAACGCTGACTGCACCCCCAGGCCTCCTCACCTGATGAGGTGAGGAGCTGTCTGGAGCTCAGTCAGGGCGACAACATCTTCCCAGAATAGTGAAAAGAACAATGTGAGAGTGAGTGTCTGCAAACTTTTGGCAATGTAAGGTGTATATCTGGAGAAAATATCGTATTTTGTTCAGGTTTTTTTGAAACAGCATTCCATCACTAAGCCATAGTGCCGGGTTTAGGTGGTATTGGTGATTTCCACTCGGAAAGGATTCTTTTTCTTCGATCTGCTGATGTTGCAAACGCCAAGACCTTTTCTTTATCTTTAGTTTACGTGAGTGTCGTCACCTGCCACACCGAACGAAGCTGTTATTGAGCTCAGGTGACTTTAAATGACCCACTTAAGGACATGACATTGCACATTGCAACGATCGCCTGTTTCATATTCATTTCTATATTTGGGAAATCCATCTTGGATTTGAATGGTCTTCAACACACTGGAAGCAGGGTTCTCGCGTATGAAAGAGGATTGAAAGGGTGTGCCGTCCTGCGCCGTTGCCTCTCCCTGGCTTCACGTCGGAACGTCTTTTAGCTGTGGTGCGAAACGGGAATTCCTGCTGCTATTGCATCGATCTCGGCCGGCTCGCTCACCCGCTTTCCTTTTGTTTTTACCCCCCCTTTGTTCCTTCTTTCTTTCCGCCACGTAGAGGCGTGTCCGCGGAAAAAAAAATGCCGGACATGGACCCGTGGCCTCCGTCGCTCTTTCTTCCCTGGTTGTTCTGTGAATTCCAAGCGGTGAGGCTTTTATCTGCACGTGTGCTCGCCAGGTAAATCTCGAAACAGGAAATTTGATTTCGGAGTCGACGCACACGCGTGCACACACGAACACACACAAGCGATTCTGGTTCGTTCCAGGGCCATGCGGCTGACAACATGGAAAACGGCTCTTTGTTTTTCGCAATCGTTACTGGCATCGGCCGAGTTTCCTGTTGAGTAGCCGCAAGATTTCTCAACGACCTGAGAGAGAAAAAAAACAAGCCTGTGCGCTTCAGCTATTATTGCCTTCTCACTGCACGTGTGTGAGAGCTGGGATTTGACCAGATTGCACACGACTTGGTGTGTTTAGACCAAAATGTAAACTGGCCCGAAAAGAGCCGAAGACGTACACTCGGTCCGTCAAAAACTTGGGATATAACCGATTACTGTGTGTGTGTGGATCACAGCGTAAACACCGTACGGACAAACGTATTGATGCAACTGATTTGTCCAGCCGTTTGCGGTTCTTCCCATAAAAACGTCACCACAAAAGGCTAAAGCATGAAATTTCGCCTTTATTCAAACTAGGAGACCCAAACCTGTTCCAGCATGACAATGAAGATATGCTTTTAAGGGTTTGGAGTGAAAGATCTCCAGTGGATTGTTGTAGAGCTCTGACCTCAAACCCTACTGAGGATGAATTGGAATGCTGATGGCACCCTCAACACACCTAACATCAGTACCTGACTTTACTAACACCCTTGTGGCTGATGAACACAAATTTCCACAAAGCACAAGATCTGGTAGAACATCTTCCCAGAATAGTGGAAGGAATTCTAAGAGCAAAATGGGACTAAATGTGGAATGCGATGCTCAAAAAGCAAACTTTTGCCCATAGAGTGTATATTTCATTTTAAAATAAGACTATCTATCTATCTATCTATCTATCTATCTATCTATCTATCTATCTATCTATCTATCTATCTCTATATATCTCTCTCTCTCTCTCTCTATATATATATATATATATATATATATATATATATATATATATATATATATATATATAGTCCTGCACACACACACACACACACACACACACACACACACACACACACACACACACACACACACACATTACCCTTTATAGTGCTCTCAAAAGGGTGGAAATTCTGTTAATCATTGACAGTATTTATCTCGGCAGGCTGAGTTTTACGCAACGCTGCAATACGACTACTGAGAGTTACGTAAGTCCTGACTGTCATGCGGACGTCATTTAAGGGTGAATAACCATTTCACGGCATTTTCTCTCCCCTGACTGTCCTGTTTGCTACAATTCCAAATTTTGAGTAGCGAATCCCAAACGGTTTGCGGAGTAGCTAGCCCGAGAAACTAGCACGAGGTAGGATTTTCTTCGCGTATCGTAGGATATACGAGCTCGTATATACTCATTACCATATAACGCTACCGTGTAGCGAAACGCTGCCGTGTTTACGATCGGCAGCTAATCAGTAAGACGAACTGCCTATCGTCTGGTATGCAGATGAACTATGAGGGGGAATTATATTTAACCCCAGTTGAGGTCTTCATTCCCGAGTTATATTTTAACAAAAGATAATATGCTACTAGTGCTCAGAGCATGACATCTTTGTGCCTTTTGCAATCGACAGCAACATCTAGCATCTGTCTAACGCTCGTTTCGAGTGGTTGTATCTATCAACAGATATTTCCAGGAGACGCTGAAGAACCAGCATCTGACATTTTGGTCTTTGGAACTAAAGTGCTGACTCTAGTGATCTCTTTCATTTGGAATGAAATGAACATTTGAGTCGCAATAATAGATCCTTTTATTACGTGTCTTTCTCATCAGGAAACTTCCAACACGATGCTTCCTCCTGAATAAACTGCTAGCTTATGGGAATACTCTCACAAGCCTGCTGGTCGATCCAAAAAAAGTGAGATTTCTTCATGCCGTTTTAACGTAACCAACTCGTTACTTCGCGACGCACAAGAAGAGGCAGTAAGAACATTCTTTTTGTAGCCATGGAGACGTATAACACTTTAAAAGCGAACCAGACACTAGTTTGAATAAACTGCGATGAACCACGACAACGGAACTGTGGGTATCGAACGTCATGTAGAAAAACATATATTTTTTGACAATTTTATTTCGAATTTTATTTCATCTGTTACATTTGTTTCAATTTATCTGATTACTCAATTGATTCAATATAATAAAAAAGTATTGCATTGATTCGATTTATTCTCTTTTATTTTTTCAATATTTGATCTTTTATTTTACACAAAACAGGCATTTTATTTTAAACTGCTTTAAAAAAGGCCTCTGTTGATGCTTACAAATGTTAATAATAATCAACTGTGTTAATAAAAAGTGACAATTATATGTTTCGCATTTTCCCCCGACTATACAATTACGTGAAAATAATTATTAAAATGTGTGTATATATAATATACACACAGATAGATAGATAGATAGATAGATAGATAGATAGATAGATAGATAGATAGATAGATAGATAGATTGATTTTTTTAAATAATTCTTTTAATGTAATTTAGAATTTTTTACATGTTTTTAGGTGATTTTTAATGGGTTTTATTTATTTATTTATTTATTTTTTATTAAATGTATATAATTTTTGGCGACCTGTAAAGCTTCATAAACTGTCCAACGATTTCTTTTTTCCTATTATTAACAAACACCACTTTAAAGTCAGAATTGAAACGAACTAAGAGGAGCTGTAGTAAAGGGATTATGGCCACATCAGGAAAATCCTCCTCTCCCTGAAAAGAAATGCATTTACAGTCATTATACTTGTGATAGCTAGAAGATAACGCCATACCGATGCTACCCGCTGTCCTGGTTATGCGACTTTACGTTCGGATGAACAACTACGAGCGGCTGCTGGGTTTCATTTAAGATGGTCGTTAAATCTTTGCGAATTGCTCACAGACGTGTTACTCAATAAACAGGCAAACACAAGCTGAGCCGTTTCAAAAGTTTGGAGATACACACACGGCCTTGCCAAGACAGGAACGCAGTGGCTTGGCTTATGCGGGGGGACAGACATCTGGGCGAAGGACGTCCAGCCAAAATAGGAACCAAAAAAAAAAAACAACTGAAGCGAGCCAATGGAAAATTGATTTCGACATCAGGAACGTGATTAACAACCGATTTCATCCTTAACCCCGATAAATCGAACGTATCTCCAAGGTGATAATAGCGTGTTATTCTATTAAAGCGTTAGATTATAGTGTTGCTTTTATCAAAAGAGAGCGTTATTTGTTGACAAAACCATGTGACGTGAGTGAGTGGCCCGATCCTCACTTGTGTCTTTCGGGTTTGTGGATTCGTTTCTCTCTCGGCATGGCGACTGTGTAGCGCAGACGGGCAGAAGTCCAGGCTCAGCCGGGTATTAAGCTGCCTGCTGTCACTGCATTTCTCTCAGGCATGGCTTAATGCACAGAGATGGGATTTTCCAGCAAAGCAGAGCCAGGAAGCCCAGTTCGCAAAAGAATTCAACATTCCAACATGAGCGGCGGGAATGCGAATGTTTCCATCACTACGGGAAATCAAATCGAACAAATATGAAATGGGTTATAAAGGTAGATGTAACGGCTTGAAACTTATATCCGGAATATTTCCTGTACAGGCTTTAAGTAGTAGGAGTCTTATGAGAAGGATTGCATGGGAGAGGAAATCATCCTTCATAGAGAGGTCAAGAGGGTGGTATAAAAGGTGGGAAGAAAGAGGAGTGGGAGCAGGAAGCCTGATCTACAGCCATTTGGAGACCGAGGAGGCCTCTTGCCTCTATGTGTAAGCACAGAAGCTATAAATTACCCCTGGTCCTAAACATCTACAGGAAGGCGACCCCCACTCGAACCTTTTCTCCAATCGGGTATGACCGCAGTCCTATGATCGAGTCCGTGATCCCATTCTCACGCATGCCGTTTCTTCACCTAAACACTCATGGTGTTGTCGAACAGAGGGTCGCCCCCGCTTGGCTCGCACTCCGAGCAGCCCCCCGGTTTCTGGACCTCGGGGGAACAGCCAGACGAGGACTGGGGATTTTAAAAGCAAACAAAAGTTCCAGATGAGCTCCTCTGGCTAGATGTCAGAGCAAGCCTACAAAAATATCATGCGTTTTTTTTTTTACCTCCACCTCCCCTTTCGTTTTCGGGGAACTAGCACGCCTGAGCGCTAGCAGACATGAAAATCTTGCAATGGGTCTGGGAGACGACTAAAGCCAGGGTCGTTCGTTTCAGTTCAGAAAGAACGTTTAGGAGGAAAAAAAGAACTGAAACGTTGAGCGAGATGTCAATTCCACTTTTCTGAATAAATTGAGCGTCCTTATCGGCGTTGTCGAAGGAGGAGTTCGGAAGCTCGCGAAATATCGAGCTGTCCGTAAAACGGCGTGGACACTCGTATTGTTTTTGAGCTTCGCCTTCTGTGAAAGTTGTTTTGACAGTAGTCCTTTTTCTCTTTATTCCCGCCGACTTCAACCAGCCGCAAAAGCAAACTAAGCAATTTTTCAGAATGTTACGTAATAATTTATCGAGCTGGATTGTGTGGCCGATGCCCAAACACATCAGAAACATGTCACCCTGGTTGCCTGTTATTCCACTTTTCAGTTTAATTCTTTGTTTCTGCTTTATGCAAAAATATGTTACAAACTATCCCTCATCTACAATTACGCATCCTACACAAGTTCCCAGGCCCAGACGAAGCAACATCGAAATGTATTACACGAGAGTGTGCGATAAACTCTTTCGCATTTTATTAAATGTAAGATCGCGACTGTTGACTACAATCTCAGAGAGAACAAATGCCTGCACTGGCTGGCCAAATAAATCAACAAAAAAAAGTAAATGTGTTTGAATGGACCTCTGTGGGGGGGGTTTGTAATGTTATTAAAGCTAGATAACATATACAATTAGGCAAGCCTAGCTAGCTAGATATTAGCTTAACCACTCGCTAAAATTATTACAATTATTGTTGTTGTCAATGTTGTCTTGCATACGTATGTCCCATCATTTGGGTAGACGGTAAACAGACAATAAAACAAACAGTTTTATAGATTTCGCTTGACGTTTGTCATGGATGACCATTGTACATTGTACAATACGGTAATGTTATAAAAACAAGATACGATAATGCGGAATACCAATTGTAAAACAACACATCGCAAAACCATTTTGTGAATATAGGAGTCGTTTCGCTTGGAACAAACCACGGCAAAACCCCCCAAAAAAACGTGAAATTCTGGTACATGTCAACACGAGTCTTGGAATACGCCTTTCTTCATTCTTAGTACTGAATTGTGTGCTAAAGCAACCGTAAAAATAAAAAAACCATCAAAACTTAAAGCATGACTCTATACAAAATATTAAGAAAACAAACATGAGGGGATTTTTAATTGTTTCAAGGTGAAAAAAAAAATATTTCTGGAAAAACATTTCCCATCCAAAATCAGATGCTCTGGAGAACATACCAAGCGTATCGTTTTACAAAGAGCGGATCATCAGCGCCAAACGTCGGTCGTTCGTGTGGCTCCTCGCACAAAAATCCAACATTTTCCTTTTCAAGATTTAGATCTCCGAGTCGCCCTGCAGTTGCTCCTCTATCGGTCTTGATAATCCACGTTGCCAGAGTTCGCACAAGTAAGTCTCCAGCAGACACAGAGGGCATACAGAAATATGGGAATTGATTTGCTGCACTAAATATTCCCAGTATATTATAATATAACAGTGAATCTAATGTGCTGGACTGACCTCAGATTATTACAAACAACCAATTTACCAGTATCTGATAAACTAATAAACATTGTACAGTTGGTGTGAATCTGCAATTCTAAAGCTGGAGGATGAACTATAACTGGTGTACGATGAAGTTTTCCGCTCGTACACTGTGTGATATTGCAGGGTGATTGGTTTTCCGTATTGTTTCTGGCTAGACACCGCGTGTAACTTCTCGAGCGGAAAATCGTCTTTGGCGTGCGCGTCCACCGAACCACGGTGTTTGGTGTAAAACGCCAGCTCGATTAACACGGGCGAACAAAGCAAAGAAAAGTCTGCCCGGTCCGCAAAGGGGACGCGGTGGGCAAACAAGGATCTGCGTCGGAGGTTCGCTGTATGGCGAAAGTATAGGGACTTCTTTTCCAGGCGTTTGCGCTTCTCCACACTTTTACCACGAAGTTCGAGGCGCACAGTTAGAGACCTGAACTTGTTCCACAACGTAATGACGTCATTTTAAACAGTATTAGGACACAAAATGTTGGTCCGCAAATGTTCTTTTCGAGGTACAAACAAAAAGGAAGAAAAATAAACTTGTACCTTGATTTGTTCTGTGTGTACGACTTTGTAACGCCGCATTCAAAACAAACGGGAAAAAAAACAAGAAAAGGATTTGAGCATTTTAAAAAAAAGCTAAAAAAGAGGGAGAATCTCTGATCGTGACATCGTGTGACTTTATACATTCTTGTTTCGATCGTTTCTTTGAGTGCATTCGAATGAATTCTAACATTAATGATTTATTAATCTCATTGCTTACGAGGAGCGAGGTCCAGTTACCTCCGTTCTATTTCTTTACCATTAATAACTGCAGATAATCAAACACTCGGTTATGACGCGCCATTCTGAAGCCAGAGAAACCGGTGCAGGATGTTGTGAATTTTATGTGAATGGAGGTCCCTGAAGGGCAACTTAATGGGATGGGAGCAGACATGGCTGCCCTGCAGAGGGATTTGGGAATGAACAGAGTGCTCTCTGTTTTCACGTCTACTTTCACCCCAGCCGGGCTGCCAGACCAGGAAAAGGCCACGACTTCACTATGTGTGTGTGTGTGTGTGTGTGTGTGTGTGTGTGTGTGTGTGTGTGTGTGTGGGGCAAAGTGTCTGAATGGATTCAGATACTGCTGGAATTTTCGTTCCTGCAGGTGGCGGTTGGCGTCTTGTCTCCAACAGAAAGAAAAACTAATTCTGTGAAAATATGGAATAAAAAAATGGGCCTCATTGTTCCGAGGCGAACACAGCATGTCTTGTTCGTGGCATGGCTTCTCTATTGTTGCTAATTCTCAAACTCGAGCCTTCAAGGCATCGGAGTGTATAGACCAACATAAAGCCAGGTCGTAAAAAAAAAAAAAAAAGAAAAAAAAGGGAGACAGAAAGTATAAACTAGAGCATGAATCCTCACCAAATGTGATTTAACTATAGAAACGGGAAGATCTGAAAACGCTGGCTGCCCACAGAGAAAACAGCGTGCGGTCACGTCGAGGCAGAGAGTCAACAAACACAGAAATGCGCTTTCTCTCTCGGAGAAAGTGAGAAATAGAATGGCAGAGAAAACGTGTTACGGCCCCGGGGACGCTGCCGGAGACAATTGATCTAATATGTACTGAATGAAATTGGGACTTTTTGGACGTCGGGGAGAAACAGGGCTAAAGGCTTGGCTGGTTTATACTACATCCAAAAAGTATATGAGATGAGCCAAAACCGTCGCGGAATCAAAACAAACTCAACAGTAGCGTTAGCGAAACTGGAGTCATCATTTGTCCTGTTTTTAGAGTGCTTTCCAATCTCGTGGTTGGTCAGGACAAAGTCGGGGCAGATTTTTCCCAGTGTGGTCTCCCTAATGCGTCAGGAGAGACCAAAATGCAGTGATTATCCTGGTCCATTCCTTGAGTTGCCTAGCTAGTTTAGGTGAGGAAGTGGAAGCTCAGTGGTTAAGGATGTGGGTTACTGCTTGGAAGGTTGGAGGTTCAAGCCCTGGTATTGCCAAGCTACCACTCTGGGCCCTTGAGCAAGGCCCTTAACCCTCTGTGCTCCAGAGGGGCTGTATCATGGCTGCCCTTGCGTTCTGACCCCAGCTTCCTAACATTGCTGGGACATACAACAGCCTTTACATTTACCTTATTTCTTATGGCATTAACAGTTCCTCAATGATGAGTCCTCCAAAAAGACACGTCCTCCATTCGTCACTTACTGTCCTGTTCTCCCAACACGTACATTATACGGATAAACGTTTGTAAATAACTAACCGCAAAATGTTTTTTTTTTAACAGTCCATTCCCCATTTCCTGCGTGAAGAACCTCCAATCTTCTGAGGTGCAGGTGTACCTTCAAGTTTAGAGCTTAATAATTAATCATAATAACTCAAAGACCATCTTAACCACTGAGCTACCACTTCACATATTTTAAAGCACAAAAGAAATCTAGTCCTTCAACTTCCCGGAAGACTGGAGGACAGCAAATGGGGACTAAATGTGGAAGCCCGCTGGAGATCTTCCAAACCCAAATCATATATAGCATAGCTTCATGTAGTTGGCTTTGTGCACTGGGGCATCATGATGCTAGAACAGGTTTGGGTCTCCTAGTTCAAGTGAGGGGGGAAATTTCATGCTACAGCATCCAAAGTCTATTTACTAAGCAGCTAATTACTGAATCCCAGTAATGACTACGTTCCCCAGAAATACCCAATCCTGCATATACAGCCTTCAGAAAAGAATACACTGTGTGTCGTGTAGATGTGCAGGTATACCGCTGGTATTCATGAGCCGACCGTTGTTTCCCTCGAACAGAAAGCTCATTTGTAAATCGTTGGAGTCCGTTTGTTTCTGGGCCTTTTTCCCTGCTGAGACCTAAGGCATTTTCATACCCCTTGGGAAGCCTGCTGGGAGGCGCTTTCGTTTTAATGAAGAAACCTCCCCAGCATTTCCTTCAAGCATAAATCATGGTGCACTGCGAGGCCCGCTCTCGAAAAATAATTTTCGGAAGAAAAAAGACATATCATTTGCATAAGAATATGGGCGAGCTATCAGTCTATCAGTCTACTAGCCGCGCTCATTTTACACGTCTCTTCCCTGACTGTCTGTTTTTCTTTATTTTTTTTGTAGGGGGGGAGGGGACAGCTAAGACTGATGAATCCCTGAGTCGACATAACAAGGAGAAAGCTTTCTGGTGGGTGCTTTGGCAGAGCCTCAAACATCTGCAGAAGGTCAAGTTTCCACTGTATGGAACCAATCAATGGCGTCCGTAGGAATGGGGGGTACCTTTGAGCTTTTCGAGCCGGGGCAGGAACCTTGCCCTTGTGTTACAGATTCACTCTCGGTCGGGGCGAGATAAGCCTTGAGGACTTTGAACGGGTGACGCAAACAAGACGCCAAGTGCGAGCGAGTGGTGGCCCGAAAAGAGAATTGCAAATCGGTTAACAAAAACCGATTCAGCCGGGAGGAAAAATACAGATGTCAAACTTAACATTAGCATGGACGGTTTCTTGAGGGCCTTATTGACAGACCGATGATGCGATAAACAGACGCAGAACTTCTTGAGACGATCCTCTGTTTGCAATAATTGCTCTCGGATTTCCCTGGAGGTTTTTTTTCTTCTTTCGGTCGGTCCAAAGTGCAGCAGCTACATCAGATGGCTCGCACGCTGGGATGGAATACAGACATGACCGCATTCGTGTGTGTGTGTGTGTGTGTGTGTGTGTGTGTGTGTGTGTGTGTGTGTGTGAAGAGTCTGTTTCAACTCCCAGTCGTGTACATGCCTCCCACTGGGCCCCTCTTTCAAGGTGTGTCGCAGAACCGCGGCTCGGTCGCATGCTCACTGGTGTTGCTTTCTTAGCCTCGGGCACAGCGAAAGGAATTAAACAGAGGCGCTCGACAGACTTTCTGAGATCCTGCTAAACAGCCACGCAGCCATGACAATGTGACAAAAGAGACAAAACAAGCTCTCTTTCTCTCTCTCTCTCTCCCTTACACTAGCTCACACACACTCTTTCTGTCTTGCTCGTTTGTTCCCCAGATGTGCTTCTCACGCATTCCCCCACCCCCTGAAACCGGGCAGATGCTCGTGCGAGAAATGAAGACAGCTCATCGACATGCGTGTAGACGACGGCGATAAAATGTACGACATGAGGCCCGGGCGAGATTACTACGCCTTCTCGTTCTATTTCCTGCCTGTGCTTGAGCCCCGTATCCCCCCTCCCTACGTAACCGGGATGGACTTGTGACGCTTCGAGCCGGGACGCTCGGGCGAGGACTGGCCTGTTGCTCTGCTACCTTTTTCGTGGAGGGTAACAAGAGTTGACTTGTTCTGGGAGTGCATTTCAATTTCGGGCGCATTCCGACAGGCTCGGCCGAATACCGACGCTGCCGCCACCTCGGAGAAAGAGAGAGAAAATGAGAGAGAGAAAGGGGGCGCAGGAGTCGTTTTGAGAAGCTGCCAAGCTGCGCCTGAGCGAAGCCCCTCGGGGTAACAGTCCATTTATTTGATTTGTGAAAGTATGCGGCGAAAAAACGAATATACGGTACGGTCCAAAAAAAAAAAAAAAAAAACGAAAGCCATCTGGTTTCGCTTAGGGCCGTGTTCAACAAAAGCAGAGCTGGATCAGTACAAAGGGATGGGGTTTGGAGGTCTGCGCTGGCTCACATGTCCAGTCCACCTCCAGAGAGCGATGACTAACGGTGTTTGTGTTTCGTGGCTCATCTCATCGTTCGCTCCCTCAGGCCAAGGGGCCGGAAAATCAGAGAAACCGCGTGGAGCGATAGAACGGAAAGAGGCACGCAGGAAGTGACGTGATTAGAGAGAACGGACAAAACGTATATAGCCTAAATCTGGGCTTGTTAATCGCGGTGCTCGGCTGACTGGCGATGTTCCGCGCGGTTCTTCGCTCTGTTGCTAAGTATAACAGATGTTCCTGCTATCGGGTTGCATCAAGTTACATTAACATGGATGTTCACACCGAGGGGTCAAGCAGCAAGACTCTGATTAAAAAAGCTAAGAAAAAACCTCCTCATTCGTTACTGTTCGTTCGTTTGATATATTACATATAAACAAAAGTATTGGCACACCTGAATCTATACCTTCCAATTATATAGGATGTCCAGCTCCATGAATATATGCTTTGAATGGTTTGGAGTGGAAGATCTGCCGGACCTCTACCCTACTGAACACCTTTGCGATGAGCTGGAACGCTGACTGCACCCCAGACCAACTCAGCTCACCTTGACCTGATTTTACTAACACCCTTGTTACAGAAGGAGCACAAATCACCACCATAACGACACTCCAAAATTTAGTGGAACGTCTTTCCAGAGGAGTGGAGGTTTTTATACCAGCACATGGAGACTCAATGTGGAATGGGATGTTCAGAAAGCATGTAATTTGATGGTCCATAAACTTGCATATTCACGTTGTGAGGAAACACCACGTCCAAACGAAATGGTGGTCCCGATACAGTGTCGTTTTCTGTAACATAATCGAGCCTTATTGTTAACATGATTAGAGCAGATGTTTGTCAGCTAGCTAAGCTGTTCTAGATGTCATTTCTAATCAATAATCACCACAGACACAAATTTACGTGGGCATCCATGATCTTCTGAGTAGGACTCTACATGATCTTCTGAGTAGGAGTCTAGAATCTACAGACAGTTCTGTGGGAAATGTTAGCATGGAGTCGAGTACCGTCAAAAAAAAAATGTGGTTAATAGAATAATCCCTATTCGCGTTATACTGGCACGATTGAGCAGCGGTATTATTAATTTATTTCATATATTTGATAGAAATTGTCACACACTGGCAACCGATGCCATGTACAAAGCGCATATAGCATAAAGCTAATTTGCAGCCCTCGTCCCTTTCCAGGATTTTACATAAAGTCAAAGCAACAAACTTAAAAACAAATTGAGTGCAAATAAACGAGTGTATAATGTACGAATAACTCTATATGTATATTAACTGGAGCTGAAATTTAAGACCCGTACCATGACAACAAAAACACACAAAAATACGTTGTTAGCAACCGACCTTAACCGAGCCTTAAATGCATTTCTTTCAACCCGAGTGATGCTGAGATTCGATTCGAGAACAGAAAGCTGATTGGCTGTTGCATGTTGGTCTCGTTCGTAATTGGATTACAGCGAATCTTTTATTCGGACTGGTGAAAGAAAAAAGGCAACACATCTGAAACCAGCAAAAAACAAAACAAATAGTGCTGCGGCAGCATTCCGACGAGCATTAGCGGCAGCGTTGCAGGGACATCGGGGAAATTAGGACCTGTTTAAAACTAAGACCTAGAACAGCGAATTTAGGACTTTTTAAGGTCTGAAATTTTTTAAATCTCTACAGACACCCTGAGAACAGAGTTCATCCAATCTTTGATAAATGATAAAATCAGGAATCTGGAGCGGTGGAAGCAAAATCTTTCCTTGTCAATCATAGCGACACTGGCCAATCAGAGAGGTCTGTGAGCTCGTGTATGTGGAAGAGGGCAGATAGCAACTTTCTTGGCGCCTCAGAGAAAGCACTTATTAGCCTTCGCTGCATTTAATCAAAAACAGTAGGACGGACTTGTTGGTATTATCCTGAGCTACTTGAAGTCAACTTATTCTCCAAAGCACATGAACTCGAAGGTCCGGCTCTTTTTACACGACCTGCCACATTCAGTCCTGATTTATTACTATGCAAAAAGACCATTGTTCCTCTATAAATCTCCTTGGCTACAAGAAATCTTTTGTCTGCTACACTCCCAGCTTTATGTGCGTGCAGCAGCGTGAAGACAGATTGTACCGGCGTGGCACGGCGTCTCCTCGACGGCACTCCGAGGGTTAACCGCGAGTCTGTTCGACATGCCGACTTCGTCATTCGTACACCTCGGCTGCTGTTGCCATGGGACGCAGTCGCTGGAGAACGACCTGCTCTTAATGAAAGCTTTTCTCCGCTGCACCTAACGGGAGATCTTCCTTCAGGACTGCGAGACGCGTTCGCCCCCATTTGCATAATCTGCCGAGCGACAGAATAAGAGCTGATTACCCATAACTTAACAGAAGTGGCCGAACGACCGACGCCGATCCTCTGACGCATTTTAAGTCGAGTCGAACTGGAAAAGCTGGAGCCTGGAGTCTGCCAGGGCTGCAAGCCGCTGGAAAATAACTTGGCTAGAACAAACATGACTGCGCTATTGTTCTCGGGCCTGACTGCAGAATTCCTCACGCCAGGTCTGTGTTCCCGGCCGGGGTCCAGCTGAAACAGGGTGTTTCCAGGAGAGAGAGAAAATAGAGAGAGAGAGAAAGAGAGAGAGAGAAAGACACTACAGGAAGCAGGTCACTTTAGGTCAGCCAGATCAAATTCTGGGAAAAAGTGGCCTGTCAGTGTCATGGTGTTGACACATGCAGCAGGCACCGAGCTTTCGGTGACGGTCACGCTGCTGCAAAAACAAAGCCTTCGGGTCCGGGGGGGAAAGACCACGTCCTGACATTTAGTACTGAGCGACTAAAGTGATTCGGAGTGTGTGGCTGGAATGTTTTTCCCGCTCTATACAATTCGGGGTGCTTCATGTACACACAGCAAGACAAATTTAGTTGCAGGTCCTTATCTGTTATAAGGTTTTTGCTTTTTAATGCGTCCTGATACCTGACGTGGTAATGGTTACGAATGTAGAAAATGTCTATAAATTAGAAAAACACGTGTAGAATATAATTATATATATATATATATATATATATATATATATATATATATATATATATATATATATATATAAATATAATTTATTTCTGTACGATACGTTGGGACGCTGCCGGGATGTACTAATCTCGCACCATGCCTTACTTTCGCCAGCGGTTGACAGAGTTCAGCTGGCCTGGTGTTAGAGCACGTATTTATTTCTGTTTTTGGTTTTTCGAAGCCCAAGTATCGATCTTGTCTCTTTCCTTTTTACTCTGTCACGTGCATCTTTATGACTCCTGGGTAGGCTGGGTCATGTCGTGTCGTAAGTCGTAAGTGATATGTTTCTATAATAAACGCTAAATTTGCTTTAGGATTCTATAAGTCTGCTTTAATGGTTATAGAAGTGAATGTACAGGTTTTTTTTCGTTCCCACTCAACATTTAGTCCTCGTTTGCTGTTATAATAAGCTCCACTCTTCTGGGAAAGGTGTTCCACTAGGTTTTGGGGTGAGGAGGTCTGGGGTGCAGTCAGCATTTGATGTATAATAGGGTTCAGGTCAGATCTCTATATCAGATCTTTCACTCCAACCCATTTAAAGCATATCTTCATGGATCTGGTTTTATGCACATGAGCAATGCAATGCTGGCACAGGTTTGGGTCTCCTAGTTCACTGAAAGGGAAAATGTAATACTAACATATCCAGGGAGATGGTAGGGGAGGTGGTAGCTTAGTGTTAAGGCATTGGGCTTTGGCTCTGAAGGTTGTGAGTAGGAATGAAACGATTCCTCGAGTAATTCGGATGCGAATTCTTTGCCTCGATACTTCGTTTGGTCCATTTAACTTCACCGGGAGCAATGTGTTTCCCCACGGACCGTTTTTTCTTACGCACCACTTATATATAATGAGATAGACGCGAGTCTCTCTGGATAAGCGAGTCTGCTGAAAAGACAATTGTTTGCCTCACATTTTGTCCATACAGTTTTGTCCGAGAAGAACCACCTCTAGGTGAGAAAGCCAGTCGTACTGTATATGGAAACGTCAAACTATAAACCACCGGCGAAAAATTTGAAAACGTCTTTATATCTCCATATTATCAGCTACATGTTGTGTTTTGTTTTCTAATTCTGTTGCCTCAATAAACCCCATATTTGCACAGGATTCATTTTACATATGGATCATGGAGTAAGATCTAATTTTACAGGAGCTTCTTAGCGATTTCACGTCCAATGTCCAACGTCTGATGTTTTGACTGGCCAGACGTCCGACCATATTTTTACAGACAACCTCGGCTGAGCGTTTTATACACAAACATTTCTTTGGATGCTGCTAATCGTAGTGTAGCAGTCATCCTGCCCTACTTATATCCAGATGAGGATGGGTTCCCCTTTTGAGTCTGGTTCCTCTCAAGGTTTCTTCCTCATAACATCTCAGGGAGTTTCTCCTTGCCACAGTCGCCACGGCTGCTCATCAGGGATAAACACACATCGTTCACCTTAACTGTTAAATTCTGTAAAGCTGCTTTGAGACAATGTCTGTTGTGAAAAAAAATAAAAACCCAAAAAAACAATAAAATAAAACCCGGCTGCTTCTTGCGACTTGCTGTGATTATGATTGTGCCTCTCTGAGTCTGCCGACTGACTCTGTCGTACATTTCACACATATCGTTGCACTGAATCTGTTCACACACTGGGACGGCACAGTCTTCTGATCTTTTAATACCGGTATTACTGCATCTCACTTGCACACTACCTACTGTAAAAATCTACATTCTCCTTGTACACTTCATCCTTCATATTTTCTTTACATTTCCTCTTTTAGAGTTTTATATTTGCCGTCTTCTTTAAGCATTGCACAAACTGCCACTGACTTCTGCACACATCACCAGTAAAACTTGAAACCTGAAACTTTCTCCTGCGTGGACGTTCAGGCTGTGAACGAAGAACGATCGAATGACCACGTGACTGGAATATTCGGGTTCGTCGAAAATACATCCGTCTGATATCTGGTTCCTCGGGGTTCGTTTTTCTGCTGGGGAATGATTACAGATGTTCCCCTGATATTGAGATTCTTACAGTTTATAAACCTGATTTGTGTTGGAAGACTGAACTGATTGTCCCTTGATTGCACGAGCGACGGCTTGATTGGAATTTGCGTTGAGGTCGAAGCTTATGTGTGTCGTCCACTCGGCTGTAAATCTCTCCGAGCTGATAACGCTCGCATCTCCGGGGTACCGCTTTTACGATAGCGACGGCTTCCCGTCAGCTTGTAATTAAGGCCGTGAAGTGTTCCTGAAGACGGCGGTGTTTTTTACGAGCCGCTGTGCTCGGAAAAAAGCGCGCGAGCGTTCGGGGTGAAGCGCTGTATCAAAGGTAATAGCTTGTGTACGCGAGGCGGACGAACAAAGAGCGAAGTCTCTGCAGGCTAACTTGCAGCATGGGTTCAGATGGATGCTGGAGAGCTCCTGAACATAGCAGGCTTTATGTTGTGGTGCAGTGGGGGAGGGACTGGAATGACCGCCATGGGCTCGTGTTACAGCCTGTTTTCTTAAGCCACAAATCACATGCCCACTTCCAGCACTTAACCAGCAGTTGCTGCCTCCTCTGTGACCGAGCGCAGATAGCTGTTATTTACAATTTACACAAATATTTACAATCGGAGCCATTGTGCTCTGCTTACGATTTTCATTAGCTTTGAGAATTCCTGCACGAAATCCGGTGCGGAAAAATTTGCGAGGCAAAAAACGCCAACTAGTGCAGTTATACGAGAGTTATTAGATGGTTATAAGCTAAATTTTGGAACTAGCATTAAAAAAATAAGCTCATATGGTGCCACCAAGGGAACTGTTACGTGTGTGTGTGTGTGTAAAGGATTTAGAGATTGAAAATCATTTTCTAGTCTTACTGCAGTCATCTTTCTCTTTTTCCCTGCAATTTATATCTGACGGATCCAACATTTCCAGCATTCGGCGCACGTTCACGAATGGTTCGATGTGAAAACACCCCCCCACCCCCACACCAATGTACCACTGGTTTAAGAGTACAGGATGCCAGAGTGTGCGTTTGCACCTCTCCAATTTGGCTGTAGAGCATGGAAAATTCGTTCCTGTGCCCGGTTTCTGCTGATTACAGTGAATGCAGCTGACCTCGGGCCACATCCCTGAAAACAAACTAGCAGCACACTGTACACACACACACACACACACACACACACACACACCCACACATATACATAGAGCGGTGTAACACAATGGCACGGTAGGCTCCATTCATCTCCGTCCAAATTGAGAAGGACTACCGGCCCTGTCTCCTGAGACGCAGGACGTTCTTCCTGAACCTCTGCATGTCTAGTCTGCCTGTGAAGGAACCTGAAAGGTCAATCGGACCGTCTCTCGTCCATCTTACAACTGAGCGAGAAATGTTTATCTTTAGGTCTCGTTATTTGTCTCTGGGTTGGGGGGGGTGAACAAAAGGTACCGCCGCACGCTTTAACACTGGAACCGAAAAGTGTCTACTGCGATCTGAAGTGTCGTGGGACCAGAGATGAGAACAAAAGACGCCACGGTTGGTCGTGTGGACGTCCGATTGCTGAGTGTCTCACTTGATTAGACATTTGCCCAGAATTAGAATCAAACAATTGGGGGGAAAAAATGATAAAATTAGGATTAGGATTATAAAAAAAGAGTAAAAAGACCCTCTCTATGATTGTGTCCTGTCGTCTCAACACTATAAAACCCCACAATTGTGTGCTGGAAGACTGTTTATAAACACAAACTCAATGTACACATGCCTCTGTGTATTGACTTGTTGAAGCACAGCACATATTCAGGGCTTTTTCCCAAACAATTTCATTTCAGGCAATGGGCTAAAAATAAGAAAAAACCTTATAAACATTTCCATTAATGGAAATTGTGAAAAATTTCCTTTTTTTTTTTTTTACAGCTGAAAACATCTGTTAGATCTCTACCTGGCTGGCAAGTAACAGCTGCATAGTTACAGCCCAGAGCAGGGCCTGATATTTGTTTGTTTGTTTATTTGTTTGTCTGTTTGTTTGTTTGTAGAGATTTGTTTCTACAAAAGAAATACAAATGACAACCGTTCACAGAAATATGAATGAAATGTTGTTGTTTTTTTTTAGTGTAAACACCAAAACAGCGTAGTACACAACCGGCTTTGAGAGGAGAACCTGGGTAGAAATGGTCTTCACGAATATATATATATATATATATATATATATATATATATATATATATATGTGTGTGTGAGTTCCTCGGCGAGGTGAATGACAGCGCACCCCCGGGTTTCTCTTACCGTGAGTTCGGGATTGTCGGTGTCGCGGTGGCTCACGGCGCGGATCACCCCGACGCGCCACGGCCAGCGCGCGATCTCCGCCAGCTCCGGCGGCGCGTCTCCGCTCACGCACAGGAACCGCTTCCCGACCAGCTCGGGCCGCGCTTCCACCACCGCCGCCGCCGCCGCAGCCGCCGCCATGGGCCCGTTCAGGCACACAGAGAGAGCCACAAAACCCCTCGCAAACTTCAGCGCCGACGCCCTACCGTTTGGACATTGACTACGGGAGAACCGGCGAGCTGAACAAAAGAGAAAAAAAAAGAAAAAAAAAAAGAAAAAAGGAAGAAAGGAAAAAGAAAGAAAAGGCGAGAATTTCGTCCTTTTTTTGCGCGTCGACTGCGAGCCGGAGGGGGATTTAAATTTCCTTCAGCCTCCGCCCGCAAACAGCAGCTTCTTACAATCCGCCACACTGAAACGCTCAGAGACGCGTCACCGCCAAGCGCAGCTCGAGTATCCCTCCGCCGCGCATTACACCGCACTACACTATACTACACTACACTGCTTTACACTACACTGCTCTACACTATACTGCTCTACACTACACTGTACTACACTACACTGTACTACACTACATTACACTGCTCTACACTACACTGCACTACACTATACTACACTACACTGCTCTACACTATACTGCTCTACACTACACTGTACTACACTACACTGTACTACACTACATTACACTGCTCTACACTACACTGCACTACACTATACTACACTACACTGCTCTACACTATACTACACTACACTACACTACACTGTACACTACACTGTACTACACTACACTGCACTACACTACATTACACTGCGCTACACTATACTGCTCTACACTACACTGCACTACACTATACTACACTACACTGCTCTACACTATACTACACTGTACTGTACTGTACTATACTACATTATACCAATCAAACCTATACTTCATTAAACCACACTAAACAGCACTATACTATACTATACTACACTATAATACACTCTACTACACTACACTGCATTACAGTATACCACACGACACTACATTAAACCACACTGTACTGCACTGTACTATACTACATTATACTAAACTAAACTATACTTTATTAAACCACACTAAACTGCACTATACTATACTACACTACAATACACTCTACTACAATACACTGCAGTATAATATGCTACACTATACTGCACTACACTGTACAACACTACACTACACTGCTCTACACAACACTGCACTTCACTACACTGCACTACACTGCTCTACAATATAATACACTACACTACATTAAACCACACTAAACTGCACTATACTATACTACACTACACTATAATATACTCTACTATGCCACACTGCGCTATAGTATGCTACACAATACTGCACTACACTATGCACTACACTTAAGTATAATACATCAAACTCTATTACACTGTACTATACTATACTATACCACACTGCACTATAGAATACTACACTACACTACAATATACAACCCCATGGAGTACACTCCATTATTCTACACTGCACTACACTACTCTACACTGCACTATGCTACACTACACTACACTGCACTACACTGCACTGCACTACACTATACTACACTACACTACACTACACTACATTAGACTTCTTCTTCTTCTTCTTCTTCTTTTTCTTCTTCTTCTTTTGGCTTCTCCCATTAGGGGTCGCCACAGCAGAACATCTGTCTCCGTACCCCTCTGTCCTCTACATCTGCCTCTTTCAAAACAACTACCTGCATGTCTTCCTCAACACATCCACAAACCTCCTCCTTAGCCTTCCTCACTACTCTACACTACACTACACTACAATGCACTGCACTTTACTACACTACACTACACTACACAACACTACACTATTATACACTACACTATTATACACTTCACAACACAACACAAAACTACACTGTAATATACTACACTGCACTACACTACAACACTACACTATTATACACTACACTATTATACACTTCACAACACAACACAAAACTACACTGTAATATACTACACTGCACTTCACTACACTACACTACAATGCACTGCACTACACTACACTACAATGCACTGCACTGCACTGCACTTTACTACACTACACTACACTACACAACACAACACTACACTATTATACACTACACTATTATACACTACACTATTATACACTACACTACACTACACAACACAACACTACACTGTAATATACTACACTGCTCTTCACTACACTACACTACACTACACTGCACCACACTATATATTATTCACGATAGATAGATAGATAGATAGATAGATAGATAGATAGATAGATAGATAGATAGATAGATAGATAGATAGATAGATAGATGGATGGATGGATGGATGGATGGATGGATGGATGGATGGATGGATGGATGGATGGATAGATAGATAGATAGATAGATAGATAGATAGATAGATAGATAGATAGATAGATAGATGGATGGATGGATGGATGGATGGATGGATGGATGGATGGATGGATGGATGGATTATAAACACAAAAAAATTGTGTTGTTCATCTAAGGTTTAAGACCTGCAAATATAAGAACCAGATTATTTTTATTATGTCCTGATGCGTAAAATTGTACTTTTATTTCTGCATAACTTTTCATTTAGTATGTATGCAACTAATTACACACTAATACAGTACTTTTGAAATGCTCTTGAATCCTCCCTTAGCAAAAATAACAGCTTTACACAATTTTTGCATCTGGACAGTTAGTTTCTCCAAACATTCAGCTGGAGTTGGAGATTTCTTTTTGACCTTGTGATCCAGTTCACCTCAAAACAGTTTAAAAGGTTTTAGGTGCAGTGACTGGGCAGGCCGTTCCATGAAGTCTCCAACCTTCCCTGCTCTAAAACAACCCGAAAACCATTACGTTTCCATCTTCATGTTTGACTGTGGGTGTGAGGCAGCTAACATCTTCTCTCCTGTTCTCCGTTCTACACAAGTTCTTTTGTTAAAGCCAAAAATGTCACATTTGGCCTGATCTGTCCACAGAACTGTTCACTGTTCAAAATGTGTTTTTGATTATTATGTTGTACTTGTTATTTTAAATGTTTTAAAGATTTGGAAATATGAAATAATGATTTGTTATTTTCAAATAGTGAAAAAAATATATATATGCTGTGTAAGGAAGCTGTATGATAAAGTGATGTGAACGATGTAAGACAAAAGTGTGTCAACCTTCATAAATCATGCAATAACTATAAAAAGGAACTACATTCACATCTGGACTTATTAGGGTCAGGGAAATAATGCTCAAACATCTGGAGCTGTGATGAACAATACCGTAAGAGAGAATAAAGTTTCTGCAGGAAACGTGGTTGGGGATTTGGTAGCATTTTTAGGGTCACCAAGTTTCCAAAACTATAATGCCATTTTTCTTTCTATTCAATATGAGGTATAGACTGTTCCTCTTGGTGAAATGAAAGAACATGTGCCAGAAGAAAGCTGTATTTGTTCAAATAGAACTCCAAACTGTGAGTGAAACTTAGTCCTGTATTCACGAGACAAAAATAGAGTGGGTTTGGCTTATAAAGAGGACTGGTTACACAGAAAAGAGCTTAAACCTTGGGGTTTTTTAAAGTTTGCTGGAGAATTTGTATTTGTATTTTGGGGACTTTTTCCCTCCAAAGGCCCTGGGAACCAGAGGATACTTGACATCCTGGATTCAAGTACAAGCTGATTAGAAATGAAAATCTGTCTGTCTCTGCCAAGAACCTGCAAATGGAATTTTAGATCTTCCAGAAGCTCCGTGATCCAAAACATGTGTCTGTTTAGACACGGAAATGGTTCCATGGTTTGACATGACCATCCCAGTCTGCTGACCTTAGACCTGTAGGATGTGCTGATGGGGGAAAAGAGTGTGGAGGATGTAGTGAGATTGTGTCCTGGGAAAGACACTTCAGATTCATGGGTTTTCTCAAATCGTTTTTTCGGATTTATAGGAGGAACATTCAGTGCTGCCGAGCAAAAATACACAAAGAGTGGCAATAATGGCTCTACATTATGTCTGTTTTCATATGATTTTTTGGTGACAATAATACTATAGCCAGTGGTGGATGAAGTACACAAACCATGTACTTTATTTATAGATGCACTCTGTAAAAGTAAAAAAACTTTCACTTCAGTATTCAAAGTACTATGATTTATTATAGCTATAATATTCCTATTATCATTTTTGTCACAAGACTCAACTCAGTTTAAGTGAAAAGACTCTAATGTGACTCACAGCACACCAATCTATTAATAGAATGATATTAATGAGTCAAACACTGATTGTTATCTATTTAAATGATCATAAACTCAAAACTTTGAAGCCAAACAATTTCCTTTAGAACCAAATTGAATAACAGGGAGCAGACAGTTTCCGTTGAAGGTTTATTTGTACTATTTCTCTCAGAACATCTGCTTGCTGTTGAAATGACACTGAAGTGTATGTTGGTGATAAGTAGACACCACCAAGCGGCAATCAAAACGTGTTCAAAACAGAGCGCGCCCTCGACCCTGATTGATGGCTTGCTGGCACTTTTTATCCACTCATAAATAAAAAGGAACGACTGATTCCACAAAATGTAGTCGAGTAAAAAGTACGATATTTGACTTTGAAATGTAGTGCAGTTAAAGTAAAAGTCAAATGGAAATACTTTATTAAAGTACATATACGTGATGTAGCAACTTAAGTCTTCCTCTTCTTTCGGCTTCTCCCATTAGGGGTCCCCACAGCGGATCATCCGTCTCCATACCCCCCTGTCCTCTACATCTGCCTCTTTCAACGCAACTACCTGCATGTCTTCCTTCACCACTTCCATAAACCTCCTCCTTGATCTTCCTCTTTTCCTCCTTCCTGGTGGCTCCATCTTCAGCATTCTCCTACCGATATACCCTATGTCCCTTCTCTGCACATGTCCAAACCATCTCCCTCACCTTGTCTCCAAAACGTCCTACATGCACTGTCCCTCTAATAAACTCATTTCTAATCCTGTCCATTTTTATCACTCCCAATGTCCTCAACATCTTCAGCTCTGCTACCTCCAGCTCCACCTCCTGTCTTTTACTCAATGCCACTGTCTCTAAACCGTACAACATCGCAGGTCTCACCACAGTCCTATAAACTTTCCCTTTCACTCTCGCAGATACTCTTCTATCACAAATCACTCCTGCTATCACTCTTCTCCACCCACTCCACCCTGCCTGCACTCTTTTCTTCACTTCTCTAACACACTCTCCATTACTTTGCACTGTTGACCAGAGGGTATCTGAAAAAAAGCAGCTTAAGAGATAAAAATGAACTTTTCTTAAGTACAGTAACGCATTACATTTACTTTATTACTGTTCATCACTGCTGACTATATGCAATTTATTTAAACTAGTCCTAAAAGTAAAGTGATAAGTAAAATAACCATTTTCTTTTTATTAAAATACACATTTTTTGTTCTTTGTTTGGTTTTTTTTAAACCTTCAATTGCACATTTGTGGAGTCCTTACTTTGTAAGTTTATTACCCCTAAGTGTTGTGCATGGGGGGGTTGCTGGAAGCTAGGGTTGCTGTTGCATGTAAAGCATGTCCACTGGCAATCAGCCTTGTGTCTCCTTTAGGTCAGAGCAGTAGATGGAGAAAGATAGCCTGCTGCTGATAGAATCGCAAATCATAGTGCTCCTGAGACGGCTATTAAACTGCACCTGTCTGGTCATGAAGGCGCTCGGCTGCGAGCAGAATAGCAAATCAACACCAGAACAAAGTGGCCAGTGCAATTTAACACGTCACTTTATATTCCAGCCTTTTTTCCTTTCTTTTTGTTTTTTATACAATGAGCACCGATATGGAGCAAAATAACCGCATTCAATACATGAACAACTTACAATCCGATTCAGTTCAGGTGGGGCGGTTGTACTATCATTGTCAGTAGCACTTCTGTTTAATGAAGTATTATTTCAATATTTAACAATCGTTGTGTGAATAGAAAGTAATTGCATTTTACCTCGAACAAAAAGGGGGGGGGGGAGCATAGTAATTCCCACCTTGTGTAATTAACCTTTTCAAATGAAATTAAATAGTTGACACAATAACGGGTCTTTCACAACATGGAAGGCGTGCTAAGTTATTCACACTGCTCAATTGCAAGGCTGTCTGCGGGCATTCAGTGCTCGTGTGTGTGTGTGTGTGTGTGTGTGTGTGTGTGTGTGTGTGTGTGTGTGTAATTCTACAATGAACATTAGAAGCAGGGAAGGAATTACCCATGAATAATAACACGAGAAAAACCACAGCTGACAAATATCTGATTATCAAGTGCACTAAAAAAAACATACAGAATATTCATCTATCTACACAAAAGCTCTAGCTCTAGCTAGAGGTGCAAAGTATGTGCAAATACATGAATGGATTCACAGATCATATGATCCATTATTTTATTTCCATACAGCTGATATGTTTGTGAACACCTTAGCATAAGAGTCGTATGTGCTTTTTGAACGTCCCACATTTAGTCCTCATTTCCTGTTATAATAACCTCCACTCTTCTGGGAAGATGTTAAACTTGATTTGAGTGTGCTTGTGGAGATTTGTGCTCATTCAGCTACAAGGATGTTAGTAAAGTCAGGTACTGATGTAGGTGAGGTGACGAGGCCTGGGGCGCGGTCAGCGTTAAACAATGCTCAGGGAATCAGCATCCACTGCCAATATAAAAGGCTTGGAGGGATCACGAAGGCTGAGGCTCCATGAATATGCTTTTCTGAAGGGTTCCGATGAAGAAGTTAGGTGTGAGGTGATGTTGCTGAAACTGGGCTGATGATGCGACACATCCTAACAACAAGATTTCTGAAACAGGAAATTCGCCTATTTCTCCCATTTAACTAAGGTAATTTTTAAAGGGCTAAGCAAAGACCCATAGGACTGTTGCATGTTTTATTATTTGGAGAGTAGATCAAATTTAAAAGGTATGCTGTGATGAATTTGGCCAGCACATTAATGGGGAATGTCATTGAAAAGACATTAGAATACATCTGGTGCTGAAGAAAGCCAATCCAACATTGTGCTGTTCCCAAAGTGACCACATGTGGTGCTAAAGCCCATCTTCCTTCCTTCTTTTGTAGGTACACAAGTTGAAGGCAATGTGGATTTTGTCCTCTCATAGTTATGACATAGAATAAAGAACCAGCAGCAGTGCATAACAATATTTGATTTGATTCTCCTCCAAGCACAAGCCTGGGGATGCTGGTGAAGTTGAGGGGAGAATGTACCTGTTTCACGACTTCCTTGGTGTACTTCTCTATAGTCTGGGTCTCATTCGAAATTGCTGAAAACCTCTTTTGAGTTATAGTGCTCATAGAGAATTTCTATTTTGGATATGATTTTCAGGCTGTCAATTGCGGTGGACACCTTTGGCAAGATTTACTAAAGGAATGGCAAAGTATTTCAGCTGAATGTTTAAAGAAACATAACAAATATACAGTATATATAAAAAGAACTCGCATTGTCTCTAAAAAAATATAAATCAGTAGGTGTTTCTAAATTTCTGACAGGCAATGTGTATGCTATCCCTGTGTGTGTGTGTGTGTGTGTGTGTGTGTGTGTGTGTGTGTGTGTGTGTGTGTACAAACCTTTGACTGGTACTCTATATGATATTAATATTATATATAGAATAACACTGTATAACTCTAATTGTAATACAAATAATATAAAATTAATTAATAATATAATATAATATTAATATTAAATATACAGTACCAGTCAAAGGTTTGTACACACCTTGTCCTTGAATGGTTTTTGTTTATTTGATTATTTTTCAATATATATATATATATATATATATATATATATATATATATATATATATATATATATATACACACACTGAAAAATAAAGCAAATTTGGTTGACAGGGGAATAACACTGTTTGATGGACAAGGCTTCCAACCAATCGCTATGCAATATTTTTGCGCATACATTTATACCGACCAATCACGTAGCTCCAAAGGCGTGGTCAGTTAAATCAGAAGGGATCGTGAAGTCAGCGCGTGCACCTTGCCGCGCGAGCGTGTTCCGCCCAGAAAAGCGGTGTCGGTTAGGTCGCGCGCTGTGATCCAGCCCAGTTCTGTATACAGGCGCCATATTTGTTCGGTGTTTCCTCCTCCTGCTGTTTGCCGGCGGCTCGGGAGATGTAGAGATTATTTTTCAGAGACCGTATCGCAGAAGCTGAAAGTCCCCCGTTGGACTTCGTTGTAGAAAGTTGAAACCGCGGTGCGTGTTAGCATAGAGCTCGGAGCTAACGGCTTTAGCTTAGCGTAGTCTAGCCTAGCTGGCTGTGGTGGTGTAACCGGGCCGGATTCTGCCTTCTCATGCGCTCCTGCGGCCTGGACGAAACATGGTGTCGTGGATCATCTCGAGGGCCGTGGTGTAAGTCCTGTCTCATTTCAACATTCATACTCCTTTTTTTTTTTAAACTTCACCTCACTAGAAGCTTCTATGTGATCAGTACAAAAGCCTGAGATTCACCTCTACCTCATTCCTTTATCAGAGACCCGTGTATTCATCTAAAACGAATGGAAACCATATTTGCCTTCTTGCTAGCCCGAAACAGTGAGCTTGGAAGGAGGTATGAAAAGAAAACCACAAGACTAGGCTTTGTGCGTACTTTGTTAGCAGTCCTGGGTGTGTTGAGCATTATACAACATCTACATAATCCTGGCGTTTTACTTAACAAATGCCCTGTTAGGTCAGATTACACTTGGGTTAGGTAAAATGTTCCACCAGAACCCAAAACACCTTGCTCTTGAAGGCCATAGAGAGGCATCACAAGACTCTGACTAGTGTGAATGTTACTCATCCCTGTGTCATGGCAACCCCTGGTATAACTTATTGTTTGTTTCCAGGAACAAGGAGCAATAATGTCCTGGTTAGGGTTAACCCTGTGTGTGTGTGTGTGTGTGTGTGTGTGTTGCCCCAGAGTAGATGGATTGTTTATGGCTCATATGGGCGTCAGCTAAATACCATAAATGAATACAGCTTTGTGTTTGTGTGTGGGGGAAAAGACACACTTTAGATTCGTATGTGCTTTTTAAAATCAGGAACTGATGTAAAGTCAGATTCAATTGCTTGCAAGTGTGTAATTAATAAAGAATATTTTTTGGATTATTTTTGTGCAGAGCAATATGCCCAGGATCTGTACATTTTATACAGAAGACTTTTGTCTAAACCCCACTTTTCTATGGATTTTGTACACGTCTCAGATGTGTTCATGCAAAGATTTTAAGTATGTGAAGTAAATCTTGTTTGCACCAAAATACAAAGTCAATATAGCTCACGGTTGCCAGATTTGCTGCCGCCTTTTCCTCTTCTTATTATAAGCACAGGCCGCGGAACTCACATTATCTTTCTTTTTTGATGAACTATGTAAGGCCATTTGCTGCTCTTTCTCCTTTTATACCGTATCTTCGTTTTCCCTCATTTCTCTTCACCTACTCCCTTTTGTATTATTAGTTTACGTCGATATTCATCTGTATAGATCGAAAGATGGCTTATTTTCTGGTCTGTTTTCCATAGTTTTCTGCTTGCTCGTCTACACTGAGAAGTCTGAAAGCTTTGGTCACTACACTGCACATTTCAGGCGTTTATTTATTTTCCGTCTCTTTGGATCGATGAAGTGATTTCGAGGAGCTCTTTAGTTTTTTGTTTTGTTTTTTACCCCAGATGGACAGATGAGGAGGTGGAGTAGTTGGCAATTGGAGGGTACAATGTGACGTTGGTTTTTCAAATAACTGCAGTAGAACATCATCTCCCGTCTTGTTTGTTTTGATTTCAAGGGGTCACATGATTTATAAAAAAAAAAAAAGAAAAGCCATCGTCTCTGAATAGGTCTGAATTTTGGTGGTCCACACTTCATTACAACACAAAATAATTTTCTGCTTTATCCACTTGGAGAGAGCACTGAATATAAGTGGCATCTCTGTACGGACGGAAGCTTAGAGAGAAATATGCACTTGCAGATTAATCCGGATTAGAGCGGACGTATCCCCTGAGGGATGTGCAGACAGTCTTTACAGACATCTTGTTGCGGTCAAAGATTTTATTATTAGGGGTCCAAACACCGAGTGTGTGCTGCTTTTTGTAGTGCAAATCTATATTATCTAGTGTTTTTGGTTGCTTCCCTTCAAGTTTGAATGTAATTTACTTAAAACTCTCAGGCTGGTTTTGGTGCTCATGCTATTGTTTTTCAGAGATACAGATTTTCCCCCAACAGTATCCTTCTGTCATTTTAGACTGGTTTTGTGTCAAACTAGTCGCAAAGTCATATGTTTGCGTTGTCCCGAACGCACACTCCTCTTCTCGTTCGATGTTTAAATGGTGGTGCCAAACAAGAACAGGACCGATGGCATTGTTTCCACTCTGAATCATTAAAGGTGCTCATCAGCTCAAACTAGAACTTCTAACTGCATTACCTTTTGTTTCCTTCCTTTTGTAATGTTCAGTCAGACCTGTTTCTTGGCTGGAAATGCAGAGTTATACAAGAGGTTTTGAAAGAAGGCTTGAAGCATATTCTGTATGTAGTTGATGACCAGGAGTGAAACTTGAAGTTTGTTTGCTGGTTCCTTTACGCTTTGCAAAAACACATTCAGGTTAAGCAACACTTTTTGCGCCATCAACTCCCACTCAGCGCAACAAAGTTTTGCATGTTTCCAACCTCTCTTCACGCACACTCTCCGAATAGTACCTTTTATTACAGACATCCACTTGTTTAGCATGCAGGATTCCCAATTAAGTCATAGCCTAAAATGTGACTTATGCTTAGCCATGTGTGTTGTAAAGAAATGTAAAGTGGGGGTAGAGCTCTGCTTTCTTTTGTTACTCTTTTGCCTTTTTAGGGGGAAAAACCAGGTCCAGGTTTGTGAGCTGAACCAGATGTTGGAGCAGAGGCACTTTGGCTCTAGTAGCTTCACTTCGTTACAAGCCTCCATCTGGCTTAGGTTGAGTGGGTGGAGCACTCCAGTGTTTCTTAGCAGGAAACTCTGAGTTGACCTAAAACAGAAAGTCAAGGTCCATCTAACAGGCGTATTTTTTCAGCTGCACACGGTGAGGTTGTGTTCTGAAATCGTTTCAAGAAGTCGCAGGGTAGGATCTGTTTCTTCCCGAGCTGAGACTCCAGAGAGAAAAGCTCATCCGTCTCGCTGGGAACGAACTGGCAATGTAAGGCGCATTTGTTTATCTGGAGTTCTTTTGTGACTTAACACCAGTCACTGACACACATTTAAAAAAAAAAACATTAATAAGAGAGGACAGAATTGCTTGGTGGACAGGAACATTGTCATGCTGGAACATGTTTGAGTCTCCGAGTTCCAGTGAATGGAAAATTTGCATCACTCCAACTTTGTGATAACAGTTGGAGGAAGAAATGCATATGGCTGGAAAAGTCCAGTGTCCCCGTACATTTTTCTATATAGTGTATATAAACACAGGTATTGGAGCGTATAACGTTTAATATAATGGTTGTTTAATGGACTTTTCATGGTGTGCATGTCCATGTTGATTGTCACTCCATAAAGGAACTGGTACACAATGATTTAGGCAAATGTCTTCATTTTGCCAATCATAAATTGCTTAGAAGTAAAATAAAATATCTCTGTTCAGATACGGCTTGTCAGACTTCCACGGAAATCATGGTTCTGTATATAGAACATTTATGCGTGTCTTTGTCTCTTATTTTTATTATTTGTCTTTGTCTACATATTTTTTAGAACTTTATTTAAACAAAAACTATTTTTGTTATTTAAAACAACAATTTTTGTTTACAAAAATATTTCTGCAAAACACAGTAATCTACGCTTTTCTGTTTATATGCAAACATTGCGAGAACCTCGGTGGGATCCTTCTCTGAGGGAACAGCTCGGTGTGTCTCCCAAATTACTTTAAGCCACATTTCACTTGGAGCACCGCTAAACACTCTCATTAGCTGGGAACTGTCTGGACCTGATCTCTGGCTGTGATGTTGCTAAAATCGCACTGGAAATCTTGAAGCAAAAACAAGCCGTCTATCCTGTGTGGGTAGATTTTGTACTCCATCCTTTTATACTGCTGTTTTTGTCTGCTGTATCTTAATTGTGGAACAAGCCACTGTAGCTGTAGACATTACCAATTAAACATTACTCAAAGTGCTTCAGTAAGTAAGATTGTGATGAACTGCAAGAACAGCTTCGTGCAACAAAGGTGAAACTTGGTTCTGCTGAATAGATGTTTTCTCACTCGGTGTTTCTTCCATAGATGTTGAATTAGGTTAAGATTTGGTCACTGTGAAGACTGTTGTTTTATGACTTGTCTTTTTTTTTTCCTCCTGAATATAAAAATTCAGTGAGCGCTCATGAACCTGTGAATGAGGATGGGGTCATCCCAGAAGAGACCACTCCAATGTCAGGATAGAAATGCTTGAACAACCTGAAATAGAAACCAACAAACTAAATACCACCCTACCAGCTTTTCCTTTCCATTTAATCATGTCATCCTGTTTAGTCTACAACTTCCTGTAGCTCTTCCTCAGTTTAGAATCGACCACTCTCTGTTTGGACCATGTTCATTTTCATTTCTCTTTCTTCAGCCAGCCTCTGTGGAATGTAGGGTTATACACCCTTTGTTGTTAGTTTTCCGTTTCATTCCACTTCATGCTCAATCCCATTTACACCAGAAATCACGGAACAAGCCATAACATTGCCACAACGCCTTCTCAATTCTCACCTGACACGACTCTCTCTTTCACAGATATTGTATTAAACTTTCCCTGTTTTCTCATAGGGCTGGAGGATTCATTATTGATATTGTGATTTATTACTATCATGTTACACTTTTGCAAGGACTTGCCTGCGACTATTGCCAGATGTCTGTTTTTATAGACTAAAGTTAGTGGCTGGTTGGATGCTACAGCTCTTTAAAAATGTTAAAATGAACAACAGAAGTACAGGTTTCATAATGTTGATAAAGAAATTGTGCTTGCAGACTCTTAGCATATGGAAGAAGATGTACAGATAAATATAAATAATGAAGATTTCTGAACTGTATCGCTCTCTTACTTTCTTGCTGATTTCTTTAGCTGGAAGCACAAATGTTCTGACTGTCATTATTATTAGTCTTAGAATCAGATGCCTATGTGCAACCACAAAGATTTTGATGTTTTTTTATTTTATTTAATACACTTTTCTGGCGACAAGCTTAAGAAAATAGAAGCCTGCTAGGACTTTCACCCTGACTGACTCTCCTCATGTCTGTGAATCAGTTCAACCTGTATAACATTTGTATTATTGAAGGCGCATCCGTAATTCAGGCCATAAAAGGCTTGGGATGATTGAAGACCGTATCAGGAATCACAGCTAGACAAGGCGATAGTTGGAATGTATAAAGAGACAGTGAAAAGATCAAATCTGCCAGGAAACATGCTGTCTGCAGCTTTAAGATTTACAAAAAATAAATGTCTTGTTTGCTTTTTTTTTTGTTGTTGCTAGTTTTATATCCTGTATGAACTTTAATAACCTGGCAGAGCAGAGCAGCCAAACATTTTTCTCCCATGTATCTTAGTTTTACTTGCCTGGACTCGTCATACAGATAAAGAAACGCGTGTCTCCACTTTCAAACCGTGAACAGAAATTTCAAGTACGCTATATAATATAATGTGTATATATAATGATATATGTAATATAATCATTAATTTCTTAATATTTCTTTTGTCTTTCTTAACATTATTATCATCTCCATATTATAACTTAATAGGGGCTTACTAACTTTTCTGGTTTTCCCGTGTAAATGTCCAGCGAACAGGTTTTTCAGCGATGTGGCTTTTGTCCCTTTATCACATTCGAAAAGCCATGTGTTTCTATGTCCTGTACTCTCTCTCTCTCTCTCTGTTTTAAATGTAAACACAGAGATGGCGAACGAGCAGAGCGATGATGAGAATCACTCAGCATGATGAGAATGTACCGAAGAGTAAACATTTGGCTAAAGTTCCTCTTTTAGCTGTGAAGGTTGCATTGCTCCACCAATTGTGACTGCTCGGAGATGAGTATAATATGTAGGTAATGAACGTTGCGGTCCTTTCGTGTAAAACCATGTGGTCGTTTTTGTAACACAAGCTGTGTTTAATTGACTGAACTAATAAAATCTTACCTTCATGTAAACAATAAAACTATGGGCCGAATAATGCCATGGGTTAGGGTTAAAAGGATGACATTACCGTCTTTGTTCTGCCCGACAGAGCCACAATAATCTATCATGGGTCTCTGTGAGCTCACGTATGTGCAAGAGGGTTGATAGCATAGGCAGCAGGTGTGGCTGGATTCACATTTCATTGTAGTATTGAACCTCATAGCGTTTTTGTGTAGTTATACTGCGGATGGATTCTAAAGATTTATGTTGCTATGGTAACACTCGGTCTAAATGCTCATTAGATGCATTTAGTCCACATACATGCATACGAAGAGAAAAGCATTTGCAACTGAAATGTCGTCATTCATTTTGACAACAGTTTTGCTCAGTTTTGATCGTGGTCAGTGAACAAAAATGAAATTAAAAGTCAAAATGTGTCGCCACATATCTGCGAGAGATCAGAAAACGCTTGGGTGGCAGTGTGTTGCTAAAAACCTCTCTTTGTTCAGATGCCATGCAGATGGAATAAATTCTCATTGAAAGCTGATTAGGTCAATGGTCAAATGAATGAAATGCCCGTTATTAACCCCAGGAACCATATTAAAGGAAGTTGCAGTTATCCGAACCTTCAAAATGCAGCGTAGCTGGTTGGAAGTGTGTACTGGAAACCAAACACCGTTGAAAGGATCCCTGCGGCTCTGCTGTTTCTATAGTAACAGCAAAATAAACCGCTGCCAAGGTGAATCTGTGGATGTGGGCCATGAAACAGACGACGGGGGAAGTGTTTTTTCTTTTTCTCTCTCTCTCGTTTTCTCCTCCTTATTCGCCTCTGAGCTTGGTGCATTCGCTCCAGCGAGTGCCAAAAGGTCTTACAGGCAGTTTGGAAAACATCTATTTCATAATGCATCATCATGGCTCCTCGCGTTCTGTTCTGCTATTTCATCATGAGGCTGTTCGGGCTAATTTCGCCCACAGCGGCTTGACAGTATGAAGCAGTTTCATCAGAAACACAAGCAAGCCTTTATGTCCAGAAGCTTGTTATAATAAATTCATTTGAATATATTTATAACTGGCAGGATTTCATTAGAATTGGACCACATGGATTTTCTTACACTACAGCGTGTGTAAAGGGCCATGGAGCGCTGAGGTTCACCAGGTCTTTTGCATCTAATTACACCGAGTCATTTTATGGATATTTGACAGGCTAGTGTTTGTAGACCACTCCGAGCAGCCAGGTATGTTTCTGGTAGTGGTGCTGCCGAGTCAAGCACACATTCGACATCTTCCGAGATTAACATTAGGCCAGCGTATCCAAGTTTTTTTTTTTATTATCATCTTCCATACCTCACCTTTATTCGAACTATTGTTATTAACATGTTCATGTTTACGCTAATCGTTTCAATCAAGTTTAATGTTTGCGCTTATGCCAAGGAAAGCACCAGAATGGAATCTGGGATGATGGCTGATGTTAGATGACATGCAGAAAAGGAAGGAAATCCCATTTACAGAGTTTATTCTATTTTTATCAAAAAGCCCCACTGTCTGTCTTCTGACTCTAACCATTTAGTCCACCACTGCATACATAAAAAATCGTTTGCTTAACCCAGATGTGTTTTTCAAACAGACTAAAATAGTGTGCTTGTAGGGGTTTATGCTCATTCAGCCACAAGGCTGTTACTCAGGTACTGATGTAGCAGGCCAGTCATGATCTTCTACTCCACCTAATACAATCTTCCTAGATGTTATACAACTGTGTGCTTTGAACTTTGTGGTAACAGTTTGGGGGAAAAAATCGTTATGGCTGGACAAGTCATGTGTCCCAATACTTTTGACCAAATAGTGTAGTTTTTTGGATGGAATTTAATTGTGGTGACTTTTCCAAGATTCTGTTACAAGTATGAAGTGTACTGATCATGCTGCTAATGATGACGATGATGATTAATTAATGGTTAATGAGGCTCTGCACAGTTCTAATCTAAAATATATGTGTAAAATGTAGATACTAGTAATGGTGTGTGTGTGTGGTATTAGAACACCCGATGAGTTTTGTCCAAAATGCTACTCTCTGGTTTTCCTTTGCTGTAGATCGTAACATTGGTGGAGTTACTGCAATTTTGTGATCCAACAAAAGGCATCAAAATTTTTTTTTTTTTATGTGAGCATGTTTCTGTTGTAATTAGCATTTCTGAATTTCTGTAAAGAACCATCTGTAATTAACATTCCCCATTCAGCTATAATATGCCCCTTTAGAAGAAGTTGTTTTGTGGACGCAGCTTTAAGGGGCAGGGTGGGGCAGAGGGACCGCTTTTTTTGCAAGATTTCACAGCGCGTTATTCCACAGCCTCGGCCGCAAAACTTGGCTGAGTGGAAGGCAGTAAATGAGACTCGGCTGAGGAGCTGCAGTCTTCAGATGAAAGTCTGGCCCTGAGCCCGTCTGTTCTTTTAAGTGGATCTGATCTCTGATCAGCTCAACCAATTCTGAGCCACAGGCTGAACCACATTAGCTGGAGCTTATGCTACATGTTAGGCATTTTACATGATTATTCTAGATTCTTTGTCCTTTTGTCTTTTCTCTCCTTCTCACGCTCTCTAGTTTTTTTAAGCTGCTTTCAGCATTGAGGTGAGAAGGAGCTTGTTGTTTATCTTGCGAACGCAGTGAGTGGGAGGAATTCAGTGGGTGGCTCTCAATAGCACAGGACACACGGAGCGGCTGGCTGGAGGGATCACTTAGTGTAAACATAACCATCACTTGCACTTCTGACAGGCAATTCATCATGCAAAGAAACTAATATATTTTTTTTTCTTCTCAGGCTGCTGTTCGGAACCCTGTACCCAGCGTACTACTCGTACAAAGCGGTGAAAACCAAAAATGTCAAAGAATATGTAAGTAAATGCACATATTGCGAGTCACAATGACTCGCCTGAACACATGTTGATCTGTCCTGTAAAGTACGAATCGATTCTTTGTTGCCTTCTTTGCTGGTTATATTGGTCTTTCATAAAACATTTAATAAAAGGAACCAAAAAAAAAGTCAGAAAGGGTTGTATGACAGGTCGGTTGCTCCCAAAACTTTTGCTCATTGGCCAGACCCACATCACACAGCATGTTTGTTCACGTCCTGCAGTTCCATCGATCCCGAGTTCAATTAGTTGCAATCGAACCGTGCTAGAGCGTGATTGCTGTGTTCTCAACCGCACAAACGATCCAGAAAATATTAGTGGGAGGAAAAAAGTTCTAGGATTCATTTCAATCCCATAACAGCTTGTTCCAGCATGGCAATGCTCCTGCACGCTAAGGTTGTTATGGATGAAGTCCAAAAGAGCCCTGACCTAAACCCCAAGGAAGAACAGGTTATGTTGCCCAACATCAGCACCTGAACTAATGGCTGAATGTCCACAAATCCCCACAGCCACACTCCAAAATCTGGTGGAACATCTTTCAAGAAGAGTGGCGTTAATGATGTCTAAATCTGGAATAACCCATACAGGTGTGATGGGCGGATGTCCACGTACTTTTGGCTGTGTAGTGTAAAAACTACCTGCGCTGACTTCATGGTTTGTTTTGTACCAGTATTTATCTGAGAAGCATGTTCTTCCAGTTATGTTTCTGTGCAAGCCCACGCATGTGTGTGAGGGCGGCAGCCTGCAGGCCCGATTCAGATTAACATTCACATGCTGTGATGCTGATTTGCGTCAGGAGTCTTCTGTGCGCAAACACAACAGCGTTTTCGGAAAACAATTCCCGAGCTCGCTCCCACACACACACACACACACACACATACACACACACACGCTGACAAGCAGCTGGATTTATTAATGTTCTAAGCAGTTCTTTTTTAATGTACTTTGATGATTTAGTGTGCATACATTTAACCTGACTTATTGCACTTGTTTAAATTTCTTTTGGCTCTGGATTTCACTTCCACACACAGATTGGCTCTGTTGAACTTTCGGTTACTTGTGGCTGCACCATGGTCGAGCTCTCCGCACATTAGTGAGCAAAGAAGCATTGTTGTTCTGGAACAGGTCTCCTAGTTCAAATGAAGGGAACATTTTATGCTACCTCATCCAAAGACGAAATCTACAAATGTCTTTGTAGTAACGGTTTGGTGAAGAACTACTTATGACTGGAAAAGTCTGGTGTCTGAATACTTTTGGCCATGTAGTGTATTCATGAATGAGTAATGATTCATTCTTATATAGTATATGATTCTCTCTCTCTCTCTCTCTCTCTCTCTCTCTAAACCCCTCACATTTCAGCAAACATTTTAGTATATCTTCTCAAAGTACTATAGAATAAAACTTGAATATATTCAATAATATATATATATATTGTATGGCTGTACAGATTTACTGTCCTCCAAAAATACCAAGAAATTACCAAAAATACCTCCACATATACAGCCATTTGTGTCAATAGCTGGGAGCAAAAGTGAGTACACCCTAAGTGAACCTGTGTCCAAAGTGTTAATATTTTGTGTGAGCACCACTGTTCTCCAGCACTGCCTACTGATCTTCCTGGGTATGGAATTCACCAGAGCTGTACAGGTTGTAGCTGGGATCCTCTTCCACTCCTCCATAATGATATCACGGAGCTGCTGGATGTTAGACACATAGCGCTTCTTTCGAGACATACTTGGTCACTATCACCTTCAGCTTCCTTAGCAAGGCAGTTGTCATTATGTTGGAAAACTGCCGCTACTGAAGGGAGGGCATCATGAGCCAAACAAGTTTATCTTAGTCCCATCAGAACACAGGACATGAGTCCAGTGATTCATGCTCTTGGACAGGACAACGGCCTGCAAACAAACTTGTTGCAGTTTGCGGCGTATGGTCCGAGCACTGGCAAGCGGACCTCTAAAGCAATGCTGCAGCACTCATGTCTCTGTCTTTTGAAGCAGCTTCTGCACATGGCACTCAGCTCGAGGGCTCTACTTCTTTGATGGACCCCTGCGAGCTCTGTTTCGAGTGGAACCCGTGTTAGAAAACCTCTGTATGACCTTGGCCACTGTACTGTAACTCATTTTCAGGATGTTACCAATCTTTTTATAACCAAGGCATTTTTGTGGAGATCCACAATTCTAATTCTCAAATCCTCAGATATATATTCAAGTTTAATTTTCATAGTGTTGTCCCTTAAAAAGATATACTAAAATAGTTGCTTAAATGTGAGATGTACTAACTTTTGTGATCTATCTGTCTGCCTGTCTGTATGTCTGTCTGTCCATGTGGTATAAATGAATGAATGCTGTGTTATTAATTTAGACATAGAGATTTAGTGCAGCTGCAGACCACAAACTACAGTCACAGGCTGTTCCTACCAGTGTGAATAATTTTTACACACAAATTTGATTATAGATGGAACACTGAAAACAGTAAAATGAAGATATTTACTGATTCATGCCTTTTGCCTTACTGCCAGAAAGAACTTGTTGCTGTCTAGGGGGTTAATGTTTGATTTGGATTTACACAAATAATCTCTTGTGGAAAGAGGTTGCCTGAGGGTGTCTCGGCTTTTATTCGCTTTTGTTTTGCACCAGCTTTATCTCTATGCTTTACGGCTATATCGAGGCTGCTGGTGTCACTATGGGAATAGTCCTAGTAACGCAGCAATTACCTTTTTGGATTGTTTTTCTCTCGTTGCTGTTGTGTCTGTTGCTCTTAGTTTTTCTGAGGTTACTGGTATGCGTTATCGCAGGAATTTGGAGGATATCCTCCAGTGAATTAGACCAGCGTTTTTGCAAGTTTTTTGGCTACAGTACATCCCTTCACTGAGCATTCAGATCAGCTAGTGAGACTGTAAGGGAAATAAATTTAAGCATAAAGGAAGATATTATCCATGTATTTTGAGTCAGTCATGCAAAACCCTTTTATGTATTCAATGCGAAATCTGTGGTTGCTTTGTTCGTGAAAAAAGTGCTTATTTTGCCCATTAGCTGTTATTGATTTGTCTTCTGTATCAAGCCATTTATTACTTATGCTTTAAATATTACATAATTCCTGTGCAATATTGATTTCCCCCCTCTTGCTTACAGTTTATTAATGGTGCACTTCGATTCACTTTGATTCTCAGAATATTTTAAACAAAATTTAAAGGAAAAATATTAAAAGAAAAAACCTCACCGTGCATTATAATCAGTTTTACTTGTACTTACTTTGTACTAGAGGTCGACTAGTTGCTCAGACGGGCAATTAATCGGGCCGTTTTTTACATTATCATTATTGGCCGATATAATAGGCAGGTGCATCTGACACATCAAACTGTGTGTGTACATTCTGCGCACAAGTGAGGCAACATAACTCTCCCATACCAGCAGGTGGCAGTAATGTCTTTTAGTGCCCCAACAGGGAAACCGGAAGACCTAAAACTGTACATGAAGCAAGCAGTGTTTACAACTCCCGCGATCGTTACTATCGGATCCATGTAACTTTTTTGAATCACGTCTGCTAAGTTGCAAAGATAAGAGCGAGAATTTTTCTTGCTTTTTTCTCATGAGCTCATTTTATAAGATAAATAGCCAATCTGAGTTTTCTTTCTCCACCGCTGATTTGTCATACAGAAACTACAAAAAAAAGCTGGACCGTACAAAACCTAGTAACAAGTTAACTGATTGAAAAGGCATGTATTGTTTAATAAAGGTTTACTTTAAGCAGTTTTCTTTATCACATCTTGTTAATTAACTGTAAGATTTTATGAGATGAAGGGGAGGGGAAAAAAAAGAATATTCGGCCAAGCATATCATCCAAAATAATCGACATCATATGTCGCCTATCGGCTGCCTTTATTTAAAAATATCAGCATTGGCGTCTCCTAGAGAAAAATCCCACATCGGCTGACCTTTACTTTATACTCAACATTTTGATAATTTGAGAACATTTCAGTGATTTAAACTGAATGAACTGAGGCATTATTTTGATTGATTTATAGAGCTACAAAGTCAGCTAAAATTCCCATCTTCTGCACCCAACATGTTTGGAACCTGTGGAAGAGTACTTTATAAAGGTTACAAGATTATTGTATAACCCCGTTATGCTTGTGGCTCATTGTGACCCCAGAGTTATTTATATGTTTTAATGGGATGTGCTGAATTGGACCTCTGCTGTTTAAACAGTGCAGTTACATCAAATGCGTAGTTGGTTGAATGCTTTCATACCCAGTGTGCGTTGCATATTTTTACGATGCACATTACACCCCTACAATTGCCCTTTTAAAAAATACACAGTAATCGATTACTTCATCACAGACAGATCAAAAAGCCGAAAAGTGAGTATTTCCTTTAACAGTACTGGTGGTCAGAGTAATATCAACTGTGCAACCAGGAACTGCTTGCTGGCAGTGGTGGTTGTGAAGGTGGATCTTAAGTGATTTCACTGTGATGCATAAATACATTTCCAACATAATCCCAGACAAGCTGTCGAATAGCCGCAAGGCCACAGATCAAAAAGCATATTTAATCCATTTCTATTCATCATATTCCCTTAGTGTTATTTGCTCATCTACCTTTTTATTCAGGAGAACAAGGCTGCTTATTTGGTCAATTTATTTATTTTTCTTCTATAAGCACCCTCTCCTGTTCCAAATTTGTAAAAATGTGGCATGTTCGAGCAATGTAATATAACTGAAGTAAACAACACTTGATGTTCTAACAATGTAATATTTAGAGGTGATTAAATTATATTGCACAAGCAAACATCTCATTCCCTGTTTAATTCCCCTGTATGGAAATATGATGCATTTCATTATAAAGCTCTGAAATCGATTTGATTGTATGAGTAGTCATAAATGCATTTACTTATATAAAAAAAAAAGTTTATGATTTGTTTGTTTTTTTCTTCCCTCTAAATACATTTCGCAGCTTCTCCAATTATCCCTAAAACACCATTATCACTCTAAAGCGTATGCGTGCGCACGGGGGTTTCTTTTAAATTGGTGGAAATGATGTACGTTGTTACTTTTTTTTTTTTATATATATATATCCTTGAGTGAGAGCGGAGCCTGCGCCTACTTAAATGCTGAGCTCAGCTGGATTTCGGAGCTCAACTGTGCTCCTCTGTGATCCTGCTGCATGTGAGCTTAATTACAGCCAAACTAAAAAAGTCCCATGTTTTAAAAAAAAAAAAAAAAGTTTCTTTCCACTCAAGGTTTTTCTGGGACACAAAAAACATTGTGCAAGCTTGTTGTCAGTGAGGGGGCATGTGCTCAGTCTTGCTGAATGAGCTTGAAAATTGGATATGAATGCTCATAGTGATGCTCTGATTCACTCTACAGTTTGTGTTTTTGTTTTGGTTACGACTCTAAACAATATACAGGTGGCTCAAGCACATCGCTGAATGGTAAAGCTAAGAGGGAAAAGCTCGCGCCGTGTCCAGATTGCAAGACAATCCGGGTTTAATTAGAATATTTTTTTTTAACTGAGGATTAGAAGTAATTTAGACTTGTCACATTTGTTTATTGGTCATCATAGTAAAACGACATAAATATGCAATTCATTCCAACTGACCTATATTGTAATATATATATATATATATATATATATATATATATATATATATATATGGACACAGTATTGGGACACATGACTTTTCCAGCCATATGTGGTTTCTCCCCAAACTGTTACCACAAAGTCAGAGGCACGCAATTGTACAGGATGTCTTTTGGATGTGGTAGCATGAAAATTTCCCTTCACTTGAACTAAGAGACTCAAACCTGTTCCAGCATGACCATGCCCCTGTGCTCTAAGCCAGCTTCATGAAAATATGGCTTACATGGTTTGGAGTGGAAGATCTCGAATGGCCTGCCATAGAACTCTTACTTCAACCACATTGAACACGTTTGGGATGAATTGGCCTTTTCACCTCAACTATATCAGTACCTAAATTTACTAACACCCTTGTGGCTGAAATCTCCTCAAGAACACTAAAATCTAGTGGAAAATCTTCCCAAAAGAGAGATTATTATAACAGCAAATGGGAACTAAATATGGAATGTGACGTCCAGAAAGCACACGAATATTATGATCAAATGTCCACAAGCTTTTATTCATATAATGTATATACAGTCTATGGTACTCCAATTTGTTGGTTATGTTTGCTTTCATGTTCCAAATATCTTTTTATTAATCGGATTTTGGGGTCATCTGATCAATGTAAAATTATATACAAATGTGGCGTCACGCTGCTTCTCTTCACACGTTAAATTATTTAGAAGTCAGAAGCCCCCACCCAAAGAAATACAAATAATATTAGCTTTGTGTTGCCTCACTTCACCAGTGTCATGCATTAAATACAAATTAACAGAAGGAGAAAACGCCTAATTTCAGGGTACAGATGTTTATGCCATTCCCTAAAATGTTGTGTTCAAATGGAACGGAGACCGAATTTAACTGCCACTGGAAAACAGAATAAAGAGCATTCGACCACAAAAGCAATTTTTTTTTTTTGCAACTCCCCAAACACGGCCTGGCTGCGGTCACGCTTGTCTTTCAGAGCAGACTGAATGGCAGACCAGTAATTCAGAGACTCTTCAAATCATGTCCAAAATAGCCCAGACAAATTATGCTTTGTGCTCGGGTGTTGTTTTTTCTTTATTCCTTTTTTTCTTGAAGTTTAACGGCGTTTTAACAGAATCTCAGGCCTTTCGCGATTAAGCTACGGTTTTTCTCATGCATAAGAATATTACTTTGTTTGTCAACACCAAATGATTTCATGATTGTATGGACAGAGTGTAGTGTTTCTACGCTCAGGCTAGCTGCATGCAGAAACAGATTGTTGCTAAGCCTGCTTTTTAGAGGAGCCGTCAGTGCAAGTCCTCAGGCGGGGTTGGACAGGAAAGGAATGCTTGTGTTGGACGGCGGCCCACAGCTGCAGCTCTCGAAGCACTGTTCTCTCACATTTCCCCCTCCTGTAAGGTAGAACACTCTGCTTCTGCTTACATCCTGCATACCTCTGTAATGAAAGCCGGGTAATTGCTGACTGCTGAATGTCCGGAGGATTATGGCGAGTAAAAAAATCCACTTGACCTAATTGAGGTCAATTTTATTGTAGCTGTTAGCAATGAAAAGGAGAACCGGCATTATTTTTGTGCTCTTGCATGATGGCGAGCTGATTTTCAGTTAATAGTTTGTCACCGCCACACAACAGCGATTCCCCTGGGCTGATGCAATCCATCGTTCATTCTCAAACCCAGAGCAGGTTCACGAGGAGGTCAGCAATTAAACGTGATGCCGCCTGTCAGGCTTGTGACGCGGCCTGCACATGGATTCGTTTTACTTTGTTCAGCCAAGCTGAAAATATCACCTAATATGCCGGAGAGGCTCAGCCCAAGGCTGGGGGGATCACATGATCATCTGCGCTACCTTTTGAAATTGAAATGCTAAGGAGCTCTGTGAAAGCCTGCCGTTGCTCCGAGCCGAGACTAGCTACACGAGGCAGAGCATACAAAACAGGCCCTGTCGCACCGAGAACGAGAGAGAGAGAGCGCGAGAGAGACACCAAGGGGGAATGACAAGGACTAAGAGAAAATGAGAACGAGAACAGGAATGGAAATTAAAGTCACGGCCGTAATGATTTTCTGTTACACTTCACTGTGTTCCATCTCGTGCCAGGAAGAAACGTGTGATTGGATTTGCGTTAAGAAACCACTCTGCGTGATTAGGCTTCTGCCCACACTGAATGTAAAAGAGCTCGTAAGCAGGCCGGGTTTTTAATATTCTCAAACTTGGACTCTGCTACTATGATGAGTGCCATTCTAAGATTTGACAAGTTGTGCATTAATTCAGGTTGTGTTCATATCTTTAGTGATAAACAGCTTTATACACCAACATTTATTTGTACAGTGTATGAGAAAGCCCATATTTACTTCTAAGTTATACAAATAAATTTAAAGATATTAACAATGTGATATAATACAGAAAAAAAAAACAATTAATTGCCCTTAGCCAAAGATTATTTAGCCGATATAAAAGGACTGTATGTGCTTTTTGAGCATCACATTTCACAATTTTTCCCAATTTGTACTTTTAATTCGCTTCACTCTGCTGGAAAGATGTTCCACTAGATTTTGTGTTTATCAGCTACAAGGGTATTGGTAAAGTCAGGCACTGATGTAGGTGAGGTGAGGAGGTCTGAGGTGCAGTCAGTGTTCACATTCCTCCCAAAGGTGTTCAGTAGGGTTGAGGTCAAAGCTCTTTATCTTTATTTAATTCTACTGTGTCCAAAGACAGCGTATACATTTGTGTGCCTCCAGCATTGTGGTAACAGAAAAACCACATATGGCAATAAAAGTCAGGTGTCTCAATACTTTTGTCTGTACAGTGTAGATCCTGAGGTGAAGCTTTGTGCACCTGAGTCGCACTACTTGAAAATCTCGAACCCACCTAACCATAATGAACCAAATCTTGTGGGTGGGGAAAAAACAGATTGTACCTAATGGGCCTCAAATAAAAAAAAAACTGCCTGGAAAAAAGTGTGCAGGCTGTTTTGTGTGTATATTTATTGTTTCAGCATGAATGTGTATATTATGAATCTCTTCCTTATCCTCAACCTATTTGTTCCTCTTCAACGCAGGTCCGCTGGATGATGTACTGGATCGTGTTCGCGCTGTACACTGTAGCGGAAACCATCACAGACCTCAGCGTAGCATGGTAAGACTGACAGCGCACTAATCATACCTATTAACCTTTCTTGCCTCGAACGCTTCATTTGCCTGATTGCACGTGATTGGTGTCAAACCAAACAAACAAGTTTGGGGATTTGGTGTTGTGCGCCCTGGCTCAAGGCATGCAGGAAGGCAATCTCGGCCTTTAATGAAATTTTTTTAATTTGGGATGTGTGAAATCAGTCTGTTGGAATACGCACTTTAATGCGTGTAATTATTTCGTCTGATTAATAGGATGCAATTTTGTGTGTCTGTATGTCTGTGTATGAAGGTTTCCCCTCTATTATGAAATCAAGATTGCCTGTGTGATCTGGCTCGTGTCTCCCTACACCAGAGGAGCCAGTGTAATCTACAGAAAGATTCTACATCCTCTTCTAACTTCCAAAGAAAGAGTAATTGCGCTTTTAATTCACCCTAATTGCTTACACTGATGGCTTATATCCATTGTATTAGTGTTATCATTTCATATTACGTTATAATGTTAATATAACGTAATATTAACGTTAATATAACGTTAATATTACGTTATATTAACGTTATTAGAACTTGGTATCAGTGTGGCTTTCTTTTTTGACATTTTACTTTGAGTTGTCAGTACCTGCGTAGCACGGTGTAGTGTTTCGCACACTGTAATCTACACAGCATGTATGCAATTAAGTTTTAGCGGTTGCTTCCTGTTGGTGTCAATTGAGGACCATAATTTGACAGTGTTTGCAAATGTAGCTCTGCATCATACTTCTCTAATTACAAATTGTAAGTTTGTCCTTATGCTAATTCACTATATGGACAAAAGGATCGAGACCTGTCATTTTATTCCTAGCCATATGTGGTTCTTTCTTGAACTGTTAAACCAAAGTTGGAGGCACACAATTGTATAGAATGCCATTGGATGCAATAGCATTACATTTCCCCCCTCACTTAAACTCGGAGACCCAAACGTTTCACCGTGACGATGCCCCTGTACACAAAGCCAACTCCATGATGATTTGCTTTACATGTGTTAAAGTGGAAGATCTTGATTCCACAACAGAGCTCTGACCTGGTTCCCAATTTGGCCACTCAAGACTTACGCATGGGTTTGTACTGATGGGTGAACCTCAACCTTGTTCAAAAATCTAGTGGAACAATTTCCCAAAAGAGTGGAGGTTATAATAACAGCAAGTGGAGACTAAATGTGGAATGGGATGCTCAAAAAAGCACATACCTGTACATTTTTGGCATATTAAATCAGGTTTTAGGACAGTCAGGTTTTCAGCTCACCAAAGATTTATGTCCCAGTTTTCTCTGCTGTCTTGTTCTGAATCTACCTGCATGAACCTCTAACCTTTATTTTGTTGTGCTTCAAGGAAATCGATGACTACATTGTTCAGGCTAAAGAGCGCAGCTATGAAACAATGCTTCACTTCGGCAAGCAGGGCTTAAGTATAGCAGCTACTGCAGCTGTTTCTGCAGCTGTCAAGGCAAGTGACGAACTGCATGACCGTGTGTGTGTGTGTGCGCACGTGCTCATGTGTGCTATAGCTCTTGTTCACCTGGTGTGTTTGTGTAAATGTATCTGGTGATTCTATGGGCATTATTTATGTGTATACGTTTGTCTCTTTAATATGGAATTTTAGACAGTCAAATATTCCCTTCATATTTATTTCCTTAACTTTTTAGCGTCCTCATTGCAACATAAATCATAAAGTTTCGTGCATATATATACACAGGGCCCCAAAAAGTAATGCAAACAGAAAAACCCTGGTAATTGGACACCAGCCCAAAAATTCTATTTTATGTATACAGTACTGTATTAACATTTTACTTCATTTTATAATCAATACATTTGATTATTTCAGTTATTAAGTTTTTTTGGTCTATCGTGCTATCCGCGAGAGATCGGGAAATTCAGGCAAACCAATTAGTTACGTGGCAAATGCAATTCCGCGGTAAGTGGGGATTACTGTATTTCAAATCAAAACAGTCTATATTCAACTGATGCCTTGATGGAAATTATCCCAAATCTGCATTTATATTATTACAGAAGAGGGAGAAGGGTACTTTTTAAAAGGAAAAAAAGGGATAATTCCCATATCTTCTAAGCATTATATTGTTTTTATGTCTTTCTGTCCTCTTCTGAGTCAACCTTATTTCACACCTTGTTTATCTTCTCCATTCTGGATCCTAACCCTGGTTTCAATCTTTTCTCTCTCTCTACCTTTTACTGACACACTGTCCTATAGGAACTCTGCCTTCCTGCTATCTCCAGTGGAGGTAATGGTATCCAGTCTACAGCATGGGGGAAAAAGAAATCCTTTATTTCCTTTTTCTTTATAAACTGTTCATACAGATTCACACATACAGTGTTAACCACTAACGATTTCTCCATCATGGCACACTCTACATCAGCTCATTCATGCGCTCTCACATAATTGCACTAGCAACGGCTCTCCATCACCGTAGCCCATTTAGACTTTTGAAACATTCGTCCACACGCATGCTTGTTAACGTGGTGCTCTTGTAATCGTAATGCAATCATGTCCTGCTCAGCAAAGGTTATGTTATGTTAATGTTATGTTTGCTCTCTTTAGGGTCAGGGAGCCATCACGGAGAAGCTGAGAAGTTTCAGCATGGCTGACCTCACTCAGATCCCGCAGGATGAAGGGGATGGGGGACAGTTCTCCTCCTACTCCAGCTCCAATCCAGCCAGGAGAGCAATAGCCTCCACTCAGCACGACAGAGCCGGTACGGTAATCTCGGCTTACTGTAAATGTTAATGATTAACATGCTGTTCTCTAATTGCTGAATTGAAGTAGCGGGTATTTTTTTAGCCCATTCTTTTTGGTCCCCACACTCTTCTGCCTGGCGGGTTCATTAGTGCCACCTCTGTAGGTGTTAAATATGAAGTGTGTCTTGCTTAACCAAGTCCTAGGCTTGTCTAGCGTTACAGAGTACGATCTCTGCGGAATGTAAACGCCGACAGAGCCTCTCAAAGAGGGTATTTTGACCACATCCAACAAAGCTCATTGTTATCCGCTCCCAGCTCTTTGCAGCAAATAGAAAGGATTCCGTATTCATCTCGAGCGGTAGAGGATAATAAAGCAAAGGCGGCGCTTTCGAAGCAAGAAAGCTTGGCGGTTTGTGCGAATTTACAGCGGTGGAAGGGGGTAGGGAAGGGGGGGTATTTGTAAGCCGTCATCTGAGCAGAATACCTAATGCACTCTATCTCGGTATGCTAATGCGCTAGTCACATTTGAAATTCCGCCAGCATCCAGGTCATTTTCATCTCATCTGCGACGGAGCCACAATAAAGCGAGTCACTTCAAAATGCCACCGCCAGAAAGAGAGACGGCCAAGGTTGTGTGCTGATTAAGCGAGCCGCTAATTGTAGGATCCTTTTTTTTTTTCCCTCATTCAAAAAGATGACTGAGAAGACAAAAGCGGCTGTGTCATTCAGTCAGCGCTCATTAAAAGCCCCGTTTTTGGTGTTTGTAAAGGAATGGGGTCAGCTGAGGGAACACCGTCAAAGTGGCAAGTGGCTCTCTTTGTTCTTTGCTTCAAGCGCTTGTCCTCCTCCCTCCTCCCTTTTCCTTCAATCAGTCACATTCCTCAGTCATATGAGGCCTGAGGTGTTTGTGACCATTCAGGCCTGAAGACTAGCACGTCTAATCAGATTAAAGGCGCACTGTAGAATATAATATCGTTTTAAAAGGTGAGTTACGTATTCGCTTTCATCCCCGACACGTTATCTCTCGGCGTGCATCGTCAGCAGATGCTTTCATAATCTGAAGTATTCTTATAACCTCAGTAATTACAGACCTCATGACCAGGCTGTGTATTAGTCAAACCCCAAAAAATAAAAATAAAAATTGCTATGCAGAATGGACTCTGCCATAGTCAGAGGAAGTTGTTCTGGTTCACTAATGGAAAACATTTGTTGAGGTCTGCAGTCGAACAAAGGAAGCTCAGAGGTGAGACTTGGGTAGTTGCTGTGTCTCTTCTGCCCCCATGTGGTCAAATGTGATGCACAGAAACAGTAAGTTCACTGCCTATTTGATGGTCTTGCTGTTGGATTTTGAGGGATGTGTCACAGGCTGTATTGTGGCGCGGTCGCTTGACTGACATGTGCAGCACACTGGCACAGGCTGGTGCTCCAAAGTCTTCAATGCATTCAGGGAGAAAGCTGTGCCAGGACCAGCCTGGGAATTGGACAAAGGATCTCTTTTTGTCTCTGGGCCTCTAGGTTTTATATCTGTCGTGTATGCTAATCTGCATATGTATTTCTCCTCTCAGATTACTACGAGGACGCTGACGAGGACCACCGAGGTGATGACGATAGCGAGACGGTGTTCTCTGAAGACGAAGCCGTAAGTCAGCGCGGCCTCAGGAGATCTCAAAGCACCAAAGTGACGCGCACCAAACTTCGGAAAGACGTGCGTATGCTAAAAATGTTTATCCAAAAGAAATTCACTTGTCTTGCCTTATTCAGAGCCTTACTAGATACAAATATATATATCTTTGTTTTAAAGTGGTGCAGGTGAGATAGAGATAAAGATATAGTGCAGAGAAATCAATTTTCACTTCAATTTTATGTTAAATGTTTTTTAATCTGAATATGTAATTTTTTTTTTTTTAAAGAAAGATGAAAATGTATAGCTTTGCCTGCTTTTATGTTTGAATCCTTTTTTTCTTGCAAAAAAAAAAAAAAAGAATGCAACAGAAAAACAACAGCTGTTGCGCTGTACACAGTCCAGGCCATAAGTATTTGGACAGCAGTGCAATTTTTGTCCATTTGCCTTTTACTACACCACCAGCATTTCTCAGACTTACAAGGTAATTATAGGTATCATGTCAAGTACGCTTTGATTGCGTACTGTTGTTTTTTTTTTTTTTTTGTAGACAATGTAGTGATTATTTTAATACTTTGTTGCAAATCCTTTACAATCAATGACTGTCTGAAGGCTGGTTTCTTGAGATTCTTTGTCTGGCCTTTTCTGCAGCCAGACAGATATTGTTGCAGCTATTGTTTCTCTTTTTTGCTTTCAGTTTTGTCTCCATAAAATAAAAAGCTTGCTTAAATGGCTTGAGGCTTGGTGACTCACTCACTCACGCCATTAAATAATAAATTTTATCTCATTGCATTAAGAAGCTCCAGTATTGCATTTGCTGTATGGTATGGGTCATTATCTGTTTGTATTTTGAGGCGACTTTCTTATCAGCTGTACAGCATTTGATTTGATTTGAGCAGAAAGTAAAGCTCTAAATGCTTTATTTTATCCTTATATTTCTAGATTCAATGACCTCAATAAACACTAGTGACCCTGTTCTATTGCCAGCCATACATGCCCATAACATAACACATGTGATTGTTGTGGTATGCTTTGGTTCATGAGCCCTGCCTTTCTATCTCCATAATCACATTTTCATTGCTTCATTTCAAGTCCATTGTGATAATGCACAGAGGAAAAGTGACAAAATTGTCAGTGTCCAAATACATATGAATATGACTGTATAAAGGCACACTTATACAACTGGATATTGTTGTTCTTATAAAAACGTTACGTTCAATACGTTTTAAAGCATCATTGTGGTTTTGCTTTTTGAGACCTTTGTGTTTTCAGTGGTAATTAACTGATTTATAACCTTTTTATATATTATTTGTTTTGATTTTTGCCAGTAACCTATTGGTAGATTTATGGTTGAGTCCCATGCAAATGAGAACCGTATTTTATTACTGGAAGTTCTCTAGTTTTCGTACTTGTTTACATCGATCAGGCATAACTTTATGACCTGTGAAGTGATTAACACTGATTATCTCTTCATCACAGCACCTGTTGGTGGGTGGAATATATTAGGCAAGTAAACAGTTTGTACTCAAAGTTGATGTGTTAGAAGCAGGAAAAATGGGCAAGACTAATGTTATTGTTAGACGACTGGGTCAGAGCATCTCCAAAACTGCAGCTCTTGTGGGGTGTTCACACTGTGCAGTGGTCAATATCTATCAAAGTGGTTCAAGGAAAGAACAGTGGTGTACCGTTGACGGGGTTAAATATTCGGCCAAGGCTCATTAATGAACATTGATGCACGTGAGGAGCGAAGGTTGGCCCATGTGATCCGATTCAACAGACTAAAATTTTTATTTTAATTCTAAGCTCAAATTACTGAAGAAGTTAATGGTGTTAATGCTCGAAGGGTCAGGACTGTTTTGGCAGCAAAAGGGGAACCAACACAATACAGTAAAACCCTATTGTACGAGCAACTAACAGTACGAGCAAACGAAGATAAGAGCGACCTTGCTCGCAAAATTGTACCCTATTTTGCGACCAAATTTCGAAGCCACAAGCAAACCCATGCTGCCGGTTCCCCGCTTTCGGCCGAAGGAAGCATCAGTCACTTAGTTAATGACGTATCGCTCGGTCGCTCACGTTGTTCAGTGCAGCAAAAACGTAACTTTTTTTAGGGTTATATTTTTATTTCACTAGAAATCTTGAAAAATGACTGGGGGAAAAAGAAAGTAAATAGAATTTCCATTGAAACCAAGAAGGAAATAGTCGAAAAGTACGAGCGTGGTGTGCGTCTCACACTCGCAGTCAACCACTACCACATGCCGTACGGTAATTTGCGGTGTATTTGTTTGTTAAAATAGGCTACAAATACTTTTTAAGTGCAGAAATAAGCGATCGAATGAGATCTCGGAACGGATTAAATCGATTTTACATTCATTCTTATGGGGAACATTTGTTTGAACGTACAAGCAAATGGACCTACGAGCAATTTTCAAGAACGAATTATGCTCGTTCAACAGGGTTTTACTGTATTAGGCAGGTGGTCATAAAGTTATTCCTGATCATTGTATAGTGGAACATTTTATCAGTTGATGTTTTACCACCACACTAGTGTGAATCGCTTTTATTCAACATGGAATGAACACACTATAAAAACATTACCGCTCTTGTTGAATCTATTGTGAATGGCAAGTATCACGTCATAATGTAGAAGTGCTTCCCAGGCTCCAGAATCCACAGGAAGGAGGTGCTGTGTTTCTCATTTGGATTGATAAAAGTAGGAATTTGCATTTAGAGTAAAAGTAACCACCATTTCAAGAAACTGACATTGATTGCAGTAATTGATTGTAGTAAAGACCACCATTTGTATCTCCGTTTGTGTCGCAGGCTCGCTACGGATCTCTGAAAATTAAAGGGAGAAGGAGGCCTGCACTGAACCCCATGACGTATACCAACCCTGACCAGTGACTACTGACTCTGAAGAACTTTATCTACTGAAGCCTTGAGTGTTAATATTCTTCTCTCTTAGTGGCTGTGGGTTTCTTTCATCATCCAGTAGGGTTTATTATTATTTTTTTTTTTTTAATGCAGCACAAACACTATTTATTTCTGAACTCCACAGTTAACCAAACGACATGAGCTTTTACGTCGCCAGAATGTTATAAGACAAAGAACAGAAGTGTAGAGTGAGATTGTGTGTGTGATGTAGACATTATTGTATGGTGTGGCCTGTCCTGAATTTGATATTCAGTTCGGCTTTCTTTTTAGTATTTTAAATTGTTTTTACTCTTTTCCAAAGTGTTAAAAATGGGTATATACCTTTTTGGAGGTGGGTTTTTTGTTTGTTTATTTTTATGTATACTTCATAGCATTTGTATGTGTGTTGTTGTGGTTGTTTTTCAATGCTGCCTTTTATTTGTGAGTTTTGTTCAATTTTTTTTTCCAACTGCTGATGGCTAAAATCATGGTGATGCCAAAACACTTGAATGCGATCAGACCAAAAATGTCCGTTATCATTAAAGGGAAAGAAATTTTTAAAGACAATGAAAAGATGTAAAATAATTATGAATATTGCTGATTATGTAAAAAAACAACAACAACAAAAAAACATTTTTGCACATTTTATTACTATGTCATTTCAGTGCAGAATGTATTTTTAAAACTGGGGAAAGGACCACATGCTGTACCTATGTGATATAATCCACTACATCTGGTGGAGGTGAAATCCTAGTTTAAGGTGTATATGTGCTCAACCAAATGTTCCATTTGAAATCTAATGTCACGGCGTGACTGAATAAACTTTGCGATTGATCACTGACTCCAAAACACTTCATTGCCCTGCATCTGTAAAGGCCAAGAGCGTGTAATCTCACCGCAGTCCTGGAGCAGATGTCATGCTGTTTTTGTGTGCAGTGGAGAGGCTCATGATGTGATTAGTATTAATGGAGGGATTTAACAGAATCCAGGCATTAGATCAGCACTAGCTCTGAGCTTCTGAGGCAGACTGACAGGAAGATCTGTCTGCAGGGCCTCTGGGCTTCCCACCGGTCTACACACGGCTGCTGCAGCCTGATGAGAATTAATAACTTGCCCATCTGTGATCTCTGTATTCTCCTTACCATCTCAGCTCACAGAACCATCCCCTGTGAGCAGGTAAATATCATCGGATCACTTGTTACTCTGGGTGTTTAGATGTTTAAAACAAAAAATACACCTGAAAATGAATATTTTGTTATAAAAACTGTATAATGGTCTATTGAAAGTATCTGTACATGTATTGGATGGTCACAATTTGTACACCTTTCTGGCAAAAAGCTTCAGAATCTTCATTGGTAATTGTGGTGTGTGGGTTCTTGAACGTAATCATGCAATTATATTTTTTCTGATCAAATAAGTAAAAAGTGTTTATTTAAGTGTTTTTTTGCTGGTGTTTTGTGAGAACATTTTGCTGGTTGGTTGTAATGTCAAAGAGTATAGTTCTGTTTAATTAGAGAATTCTTGTGCACATTTATTGACAAATGTTTGATTCAACTAGTGAAAGCAAGAGCTAAGCTAACTTATTTTTTGCATAATATACATTTCTGAGATTTAGAATGTGACTCTTAGCTGCTCGAACCAGGCCAGCCATTCTCCTATTATTTCTTTATTTCTGTGCCATGAATTTCTACTCTAAAGTGTGTGTGTGTGTGTGTGTGTGTGCGCATTAAACAGCGTACTGAATTTGGCCAGTTAATTCTCTCCTCTGTGTAATTCTGCTCATTATGAGCCGTGTCGCCCTGCATGATCTTTTGTTATCTGTGTGTGTGTGTGTGTGTGTGTGTGTGTGTGTGTGTGTGTGTGTGTGTGTGTGTGTGTGATTGCCATGAGATCAGTTTAAAAAGCACAGCACAAAAAATCTAATGTCATTAATTGCATTTCTACCTCATTTTGATTTTTTTTTTTTTTTTTTTATGTAAATCTGAAGCTCTTCCCCTGTATTTATATGATCTTATGCATTGAGCTGCTGTCACCTGACTAAATGCAACGATAAAGGTGTTCCTCATCAAGTGGCCTGTGAATCTATAAACGCATAACATATATGGAAAGACAAAATAAGACTGAATTCTGAAAGCTGTTTTTTTCCCCCCTCAAAACCACATTTATGCACAATTTGGACATCTGTATGTAATAATCTAGCCTCGCTTTATTTTGAGTTACCTAAAATGTTCTCTACTGCATCTGTGCCATGGCTGACCACTAGAGGGCAGGATCTACCTGTTTTAGACCCTGTATTTTAGTGTTCTTGGAGTAAACCAGCCTAAACGTTATTATAGTGTCCATTCTAATTTAACGTGTTAACGTCAACGCAGGACGTGTCTGTCGATATATGACCAGACTGTACAATAACGTATACTGAGATCAGTGGGCATCACATTTGCACCATATAGCGGTTGGGTATGGACAAAAAGTTTGTGGACACCTGACCATCAGAACCGTACATGAGTTTTAAACATCTTATATCTGTAATAAAAACGTCCACTCTTCTCAGAAGATGTTCCACTAGAACGTGGTGGTGTGTTTCTGGAGATTTGTGCTCAATGAGTTACATTAGCGTTAGTAAGATCAGGTGCTGATGCTCAATGTGGAGGTCTGGCACCGTGGTGTTCTACTTGATCCTAACAGTGTTGAGTGGGCCAGTTGAGATCTTCTGCACCAGCTTTGAAGAACCTTGTCTCTACAGACTTTTTGTTTTGTGCACATGGGCATTGTATGATTTAAACGCTACAGTATACAAGGAACTATAGAAAACTTTAAGCTTCCTACTTTTTCCAACACTTTAAAGAAGAACCAATCCACTAGGTGGTGCTACAACAGCGCTTATTAGTCCCTTGGTACAAAGACACTCAAGAACAAATCTCTATAGCCTGTGCTGTGTGCATTACAGTGTATTAACCATTAGTCATTTGGCCTAGGACACATCCTTAAAGAATAGTTAGCATGATCTTAAACTCAGGCCAGATTTAATTCCTTCACAATAAACCGCAATGTTGCTTCTTCACATAGCACATCCTTAAAATAGTTCATGTAGGCTCTGAACACACACTTTATCCATTAGGACTGTGACCGTGCTTTTGACTAAATTATAAGGTCATTGGTCTCCTGTGCAATCATACAGTATAGAGATGTGGAGCAGGGTTGATGTGAAGAGTAAAGACCTAGGCATCTCCGCAATGCTAACACTACACTTAAAGGCCTCAACCAGTTGCTGAGGAGTTATATTTGTAGTTTTGATTGTCCCACCATCATTTATAGCACCACACTATAGCAATGCATCATGCTTTGCTGTAGTGTGCAGCACGAGTTTCTTGCTGTCGTAAATTTGTACCTCTGTGTCTATAATTCGGTCGTATTTCCTTATGTAAACCATTTATTTCCAATTTACTTTAATGTATATTACTATTCACCGACACCAGATTACGCTTGACGCAATCCTACTTGGGCGGTAAATCCTACTGCGTTCTGATGCAATTCGGATAAAATGGTGATGAACCGTGCGCCGTGCATACAAACCCCAGGAACCAAAACAACACTTCATAATAAACGGGTTCAAGAAAAGGTCAGTCACACATTTAACACGCACAGCATCATCAACTGCTGCTCATTCAATGTTTCCTCAATTATCTAAATTATATGGTAGTTGTCCCCTTTTTCTGCTCTACACCCCCTTTGGTAGTCCCCCTGACCCCTCAAAGACCGCTCAGGTGGGTGGGAGTGTGGTGTGTTGGGGGAAGGGGGCTACAAGGGGTGGAGCGATGTCGATGCTGACCCAAGGCTGAACTTTGCAGAGACTTCCTGTTGCTCCATTAGTGTGTGTGTGTGTGTGTGTGTGTGTGTTGCTTTAGAAAGGTGCAGATGGTGACATCCCTCCTTTCTTTTTCTCATTAGTCCACAGCACACGATCGGTATCACCCTGTTATCTAGCCACTTCAGTGCAGCGGGGTCAGTCTCCGGCAATCACAGTGTGTTTCCCATAAACCACTTTATTACCCCTTACATTAGTGTAATAGAGTTAGCGGAAGTGAACATACTGTTAAACGTTTCAAATGGGGGAATTAAACCAAATAAATGAATAAAAAAGTGGAGATTCCCAGAACATAGGCCAGGATGCCCTACTGATGAAGTGGGCGAAAGGCTGTAATTGAACATGTGCTGAGACAGGCCACACGAAGCAGTTAGCAAGGGCTAAGCAAACAGAGCTGGCCTTCAAAGCAAGCGGATACGTCATAAATCGAGGCTGGCGACAGCAGACGGATCACCTCCTCGGCTTCTGTAAAACACTGCTCCTCCCAGGCTTCTTCTCGGACGAGCAACAAACAAATAACTCAGCAGGCCCTGGTACAGGTGTAGGAGACTAGCGAAGCCTCCTCGTTTCATCCCTGCTCTCCCTTTTCCTTGTCGTCCAGATGTTTACCCGACGTTTCTTGGTTTTGCCAAGTCTGAACAAGATGCTGAGAGTGACAGCTAGCGAGCGTGTGTGAGGTGTACTAGGCAAAGTGTGAGAATTTGGATGGGTTTTTTTTTTTTTTCCGTCTCTGAACGGGCAAGCGCCTTGTGCTTTTGTTGCTTAACAGGAGCAATCCACATCCAGCCAAATGGAGGCATTTTACCCGAACACTCTCGCACACACGTGTACACACAGCTGTTGTTCGCAAGCCTCGGCCTGATGGCCGCCAATAAACAAGAAAAGTTCGCATTCCCAAAGGCGGCGAGGTCAGGACCTCAAAATAAGACGGACAAATCTGACTGTGGAATCAGCGCGTGCCGCTGGGCCAGGGCAGGAGGGGGGTAAGGGTAAGTGGAGGGCAGAAGAGAGAAAAGAGGGAGAGAGGTTGCTTGTGTGTTATTGAGAGGTTTCCTGTGGTTGTCCCTTTGCCGACCTTATCTACTCAGAAGCAGAGGTGTGTGTGGCGTGCACTATCCCCCTTATACTGTTTTCTCGCATTTGTACGCTCGAGTACAGTATATGCTAGCAGCAGAGTAGGGTAAATGGAGAGGCTGGAAGGAGGTCAGTACTGTGTTTTGTGTGTGTGAGTGTGAGCCTGCTTTAGGTATGTGGGCAGCGATGTAATGGCCGGGGTAACGCAAACATGTCAAAGGTGTTTTGTTCACCCTGGCCTGCGGTCCTGATGAACTCCTGCTCACCAGCTTGACCTGATCTTATCAGTCGCTTTCACACTCGACGCAGCTTCTGGTTGTAATTACACCGTGTAATGGAGCATCCTGTCAGCAGACCCCCTCAATGCAAGCACCCTTATCTCTCTGCTCAAACAGCCCATCACCCCCAAACACACTGAGGCCGCATTGGCAGTCACGTTAAAAGTCACTGGGCGGAAAATGGCCTCTGCTGGGCCTGCTGGTCTCTGCAGGTGCTGCAAGGTGCAGCAGAACATTCTGTAAAAGATTGCGCAGAACACTGCGACAGTCTGCTGTATCTCAGGCTATAGGAAAACTTTGGGAGATTAATGACTCAAAATTAGAGGTTCATGGACACTAAGAATGAAAATTTCCTTCATGTTTGGGACCTGTATGTGCTAGCAATCCATGTATGGCTGTATACTGAATCCACTTCCTATCAATTGCTAGGATGAAACAAATGCTAAAACCATGTACAACAACCAGGCATTACATTATTAACGGTGAACACTGATTATCTCTTCATCACGGCACCTGTTAGTAGGTGGGATATAAGGCAGCAAGTGAACATTTTGTCCTCAAAGTTGACGTTTAAAAGCACGAAAAATGGAAAAGCATAAGGATTTAAATGAGTTTGACGAGGGCCAAATTGTGATGGCTAGAAGACTGGGTCAGAGCATCTCCAAACCTGCAGCTCTTGTTGGCTGTTCCCAGTCTGCAGTGGTCATTATCCATCAAAACTGGTCCAAGAGACAGTGGTGAACTGGCAACAGGGTCATTGGCTCATTGATGCATGTGGGGAGCGAAGGCTGGCCAGTTTGGTCCGATCCAACAGACAAGCTCCTGTAGCTCAAACTGCTGAAGAAGTTATTGCTGTTAATGCTCACGACTGTTTTGGCAGCAACAAGGGGGACACAATATTAGGCAGGTGGTCATAAAGTTATGCCCGGTCAGTGTCTGTCTGCCCGTATGTCAACACACATTTTCGTTTGAAAACATTTTTCTGTTGTTCCTTGGACACTGCCATTTTGGCCCGTTCCACATTGAAACTCTTTTTAGTCAAAGGCAACTTTTCTTGATGCAGTATGGACCGTGAAAATGGAGGCTTACGAAAACGACGACGCATTTTTACTTATTGCCACAACGTTTCAAAGAGCAGAAAAGACCACGGGTGTAATCATAATGGGCTCTGGACCATGAGAAGAGATTGTGGTTAACTAAAAGTCTGAAGGTCATGTGGTTTTGTTGATTTTAAGATTCTGGAACTTGTGCTATCCTTTTAAATCTGTTTTAAGCTTCAGCAGCAGACCCATGAAGAAAACTTGCTATAGTGGGTCAATGATGCAGGAATAATTTGCAAATGTCCAACAAAGCTGACAAACCCAGATGCCATGCATAAACCAGATTGAAGGAAAGTAGTCAGATCTTTTGGTTTCGATGTCCAGCCTCTAGGGCTCTGTACATAACTGGCATTCCCATTCATTTTGGATGGTTAGTTCACAGGATCAGAAGTTAGCCATTCACACCTGTCTTTATGAATGTTTTTAGTGACCATATCTAAAATAAAAAAAAAATGTGGACAATGTACACTAGAATATGAAAAGGAATCAGCTGTTCAATTTTGTAACAATTTTAATTTTAATTATGTCCTCATTCACTACTCCATGCATTTTAAATACTAATTCAATTTTTGTGATCAACAATTTAAGACTGTATAAATATGAGCTATATAGAAAATTGGAGTTTATGTGCTATTATCTGAGATCTATAGTTTTGCTTATTTATTTAGATGTACAGTTGTGGGACTGCAAGCATGCTGCTCCATTTAGCAGCACAGAGTTATTATTTTGCTAGTGGACAAAACCAGGATTTGCAACAAACCCTAATATAGGCCCATTGGGCCAAGACTTACGCTGCCCCATGTTCGCTCGCGTCATTTTACGTAAACTTGGGCTAGTTTCAGAAAATCCTCAGTGGCTGCCAGAAGGTTTACAGCAAATCATTTAAATTAAATCGAATACATTTCTGCAAACAAAGGCAAAGTATAACTTCAGATTTGTTGTACAGAATCTATTGCAGTAATATGATTGGGAGAAGGAAAGGGGGGTTTTGGGATGTATAATGTCTAAGAAATTGAAATGTAGGCTTTTTAATGTCATTATTGTACAGTTATGATGACAATAATTATTTCAACACTTAAAACATTGTTGCTGCTGCCACATAACTAAATAACTTCATTTCAAATATAAAAACAAATATACAACAAAATTCACACCGTGCAATTAGAACCTAGAAATTATTAAATTAAGAAGTTTTCAGCAAAATTCCTACTGGGGTTCCCCCATACCACCTCAAGAAAAGGTTTTTGTATTCTTGAAAACATTAATACTGCACATAAATACCTCTTTAAAGCAATATATATGTCTGGCTATATGTTTTTTTTACAGGATCCCTCAAACGTCAACTCAAAATAAGATCTCAAAGGGGACTTGGTTGAATAAAAGCCTTGTTGTCCAGGTTTTATATCCCTATTTTCAGCCCACATGCTAACTTGGGAATGCATGTGGAGATGTCCGAAGGATCTGTTAAATCACTGTTGATGAGGCTGAGCAAGATTTGCATAATATCAGGGCCAGCCCCAAGCCCAAAGTTTATCAATACTGATAAGATGCACCACTCAGGATTAATCAGTGGTGGATTGTAAAGAAATACAGTAATCCCATGCCACATTGCGGTTCAGCTTTTACGGTCTCACTGCAACATGGGTTTTTACATGAAACATATCTAATTTAGTTTTGCGGATTTTTCACTGTATCACGGGATTTTGCGGTGCCTTAAAATATCTTCATTTGAAAAGTAGAATAGAAAGCAGTACTATTATAACCCCTTGTAAGTAAATAATCCCCTCAAACCAGAAAGTCTGAAAGTGTCAACCCTCAGTGACAATTCTACTTTTCCTACAAAAAAAACCCTTAATGACCTGGCATTAGATGGTCTAGTGGGGTTCAAGCACATGACTCATGTCATTATTAAACTCCTGGCCCTCAAAGCAGCGAACCAAGCCCTGTTTACTTTTAAACCATTGTACGTATTAGCCGAAGCGGGCCGCTCACTCCAGGTTGGAACTTGTCTCTTTATCACCATCACTGGCCATCTCGGCTCCATTCGGTCCTCTCAGCCTTCACCTGCTAATCGCGCTATCAGCTCTTTGTCCACTTGACTCAGCTTACTGTCTCCGAGTCTCCTGATCAATCACGCTACACTTGTATCGTCTCAGCTCTTGCTAACATTCAACTGTGTTGATATTGATGAAATCTAGTACAGATGTGCGTATTGTGCATTCGCCTCATGCACACTTTTGTAATGTAAATTTTTGAGAACAACGTGCTTGTTTGTACAACTTCGAAGCTCTTGTTACTAGCTATTTTCTCTATATTCACTCTGAAGAAATTGTGTGGATGGGGGGGGTCAACAGCCGTATATAAGTGCATTCTTTTAGAATTCTGGCTGAACTCGGACCTGCAGTATTCCACTTGGGCAGCAGTAAAACAGACCGTCTCTAGCGCTGACAGATGGAGAAGGATGGCAGTCTCGGCAGCCCACTAAGGTGAACCAGAGGGCAGGTCGGTAAGAAACCCCTGAGCTCCTGAGACGCCACACACACCGCCGATGGTAAAACCGGCTTTTCGAACAGTCAGCCTACCTTGCAATTATTTTTCTGACGATGAGTCCCTTCATTCTTTAACCTCTCTCTCTCTCTCCCTCATTCTCTCACCCCTATGAAGAAGACAAGACAGTCCTTTGATGGTGACAAAGAAAGATGGCCAATGCTAAACCAAACACTTGGCTATGATTGATCATTTGATGCATGGCCTCAACAAAAGTGAAAATGGATGATGAATGCTTAGCCAAGCACACAGGGGTTGGGAGGTCTCCGAGCTGAGAGAACAAGCTAATGGAGGTTTCAAAAGTAACACAATTCGAGAAAAACAGACACACAAATTGGTGTGTATGGGAGGGAAAGTGGGGTATGGAAGCGTGGAATGATGATGATCCATCATAGCGTGCACTTTGTGTTCACTCAGAGATGATGTGTAGGTATAATTTGTTCAATATATACATTTTGATAAACTGTGACCCTCCAATATTGGTAAAAGTAAAAATATTTATCTTTAGTCCTCGTTCTGAGATAAAGAAGGTCTTTTTGGAATATATGTGTTTTTTGTACAGCAGACGTTTGGATCAATAGCTCTGAGGCATAAACAGGTATGACATGTATTATGGCTAAAGAAGGACTCGCTCCTCCTGCAAATCATTGCCCATAAAGTGAATATATCAAAGTGTGTTTATGGAGAGAAGACTTGTCTTTGATCGTGCCACCTTTACGGTTCCCGAAGGGCCTAAAGATCTGAGGCAGCCATCTCCACACAGAGCCTCATTACAACCCAAGTGTGTGTCAGGCCGCCCCTCGCGCCGGCTCGTGTAAAATGCAAACAAGCCTGGTGACAGAGACGAAGGGAAGGGCAGCAGTTCAAAGCGCCTCAGGTGCCATCCTGCCTCATTGTCTCTGCCTTTTTCACAAGGAGGTGAGGTGTCGTCCCGCGTAACATATCCCTTAATTGAAAGTGTGAAGGGTGGGCTTGGCATCTCCGCATTTAACTACTGTAAACCTCACGCCAGCCGTCGACGAGACGAGCGAGACATCCGCATTAGCTGGACAGACTGCATGACTAGACTTAATAGCGGGGAGCGGCAGACTCCGTAGCAGCAGTGTCTCGTCACCTCTCTATTGTCTCCTATGTGTTAGCCTGGCTATGTTAGTGCCACCCACTCCTAGTGTCCTGAAGGGTCCTAGGACAATCCACATCTACAGAGCAAGCAGGAAGCAAGGCCAACGGCACACAATGCAGCCATCTAGACTCTTTGACTCCAGCTTAATGACGGCACTTAACAGGTACCGTTTCAGATGACTCCGTACCTCCTGCGTCGTTAAACAACACCCTGTTCTTATCACAGCACGTTTAGCTTGGTCTTTAATCCTCTTTTTTTGGAAAGGAAGAGCACTTTTTTGTAGGCATCACTTTCATTGCCCCACTGTACTCCTTTTCATGCTCCTTTTCCTGTAAATATAGCTTACAGAGAGCGAGAGAAGCATTGTTTACATTATATAAATATATATATACACATATAATACACACACACCATTCTATCTTTTCATTTCCAATCTTATCTCATTTCCAAAGAGGTCTATGGTGCCACATCCTGTCAGAAAGGTGTGACAGTGGCTGTGAGGTGTGATGAAGCTAGCATAAATCAACCTGGTACAAGGGAGGATGAAGCATGGCACTATAATGGGCTATAAATAAGCATTAGCATCACAGAGGTTAGGTTCGGGTCAGGAGGGCTCCGAGTGAGGAGGCAGAGAGTCAACGTAGAGTAACTCGGCTCAGAAAAACCCTGACTGGTTTCCCAGCTGTGAGGCTCTCCATCTATATCATCATCTGTCCCTGTCTGTCTCAGCATGGCTTACGCTCACTCCTCTGCGTCTAGTGAGCCCCTTGCTCTCCACACCTATGGCATCCAAGTCACTCAATTACTTCACTCGAAGACCTCCACCCGACCTGTGGGTGGAGTATGTAAAAAAAAAAAAAATGCTTTGATCCAGATTCAGAAAACATAATATAAAAACGTTGCTTAGAACAAATAAATTTGTAAAATTCGACATTCTCCAGTGTGCATTTTACAAATCATTATATTAACATGACTGAAATTCAGAAATAAATCTCATCCAGGAATGTATTCACGTGAACACGAATACATTATAACCATATCAACGTATGTGTATATAAATCAAATCAAATCAAATCAAATTTTACAGGGTACGACATGCAGTGAAATGCTTATTACAACGATGCTTATTACAACGATCCGGCATGAGGGAATAGGATGGGGAGAAAAAGAAGACTGATAAATAAAGTATAAAAACAATCTAAAATAAAATATAAGAATATATAAAGATATATATATATATATATATATATATATATATATATATATATATATATATATATATATATGAAAGAAAAGCATGTTTATACAAAAAATGCTTATGGCAGCAAACAGTGAACAATAGACAATTTAAGTTGTTTTAGATTGTCCATAAAGTGTCTGTGTGCGGTATGGTGTGGTGTAAAATGTCCGTGTGCGGTATGGTGTTGTATAAAATATAAAGTGCACTGTGCTGTGCGCTTAGTGGTTAAAGCATTGTACGTTGTATCAAAAGGTTGTGAGATTAAATCCAGATACACCAATCTGCTGCTCTTGGGCCCCTGAGCAGGGCCCTCAACTGCTCAGTTGTATGAATGTGATAAATGTAAGTCCCTCTTGATAAGAGCATCCGCCAAATGCTGTAAATGTAAATATAGAAATGGTGCTGCTTAATACTATCAGCTGACAATCACTATACTGCCTTTATACTACTACATACCTTTAATTGTTTTAGTTGTTTTAATTGATTCTGAAGATACATTTTAATAAATCGTCATTTATATTTAAATATATGAACTTGGTACTCTTGGTACAATACTTGGTATTGTTATAGAACATTGTAAAATCGATTTATTGATTAGATTTCACATGGTTTATATTTGTATAGTAGTTATAAACACTCACTCACTCACTCACTCACTCACTCATCATTAGGCCGATCATTGCTTTTCTCTCTCTGTCTATGGGAGTTAAAAAAACTCTCCTGTCATCAATTTTAAGACTTTCTGGTTCTGACCGTGACCTTTACAAAGCACCTTCCAAACATTCCTAAACAAACATCTCCTACCAGAAAACATAACACTATTTACACATCTTTTCAATTCTGTCCAAGACCAGTGTAAATCCCTCTATGTATACACTATATAAGCAAAAGTATTGGGACACCTGACTTCTCCAACCATGTGTTTTTTTCCCAAAACTGTTACCACAAAGTTGGAGGCACACGTTGTTTTTAAATGTCTTTGGATGCGGTTGTATAAAACTTTCCTTCAAGTTAAACTAGGAGACCTAAACCTGTTCCAGAGAGACAATGTCCCTGTGCAGAAAACCAGCTCCATGAAGATATACTACACACGGAGCGAAAGCCTGCAATGAAGCTCAGACCTCAACAATACTGAACACCTTTGGGATGAATTGGAATGCTGACTGCAGCCCCAGGCCTTCTCACCTACATCAGTACCTGCCTTTGTGGCTGAACGAGCAAAAGCACACTCCAAAACACTTATTTACAAATAATAGTAAAGTTACTGGTCTGAAAATCTATCTGAGGAAAATGTAAAAAATTTGAATTTAAATTTACTTTACGCCTTGTTTTTTTTTTTTTTTTTTTTACAGCGGGGGTGGACTGGGGGATTCTAGTGTAGTTCAAAAAGGACTATACAAGGGGATATAAACATTAAACTAGTTTTTAATTGAAGCTTTAAAAATTAAAGTGCAATAACAAATAAATGAACTAAAACATAAAAACAATACAGTCCATGACTTGGGTGTAATGTGAGCAGAGGTGGCAAAAGTACACACATCCTTTACTTAAGTAGAAGTACAGATACTCATGTTTTAAAAGACTAGGGTAAAAGTTGAAGTACTGATTAAACTTTTTTACTAAAGTGAAAGTAAAGAAGTTTTGGCTCTGACATGTACTTAAGTAAAATGTAGTTATTACTGCTACCTGTTTTAGCTGTTAACTGGACCTCACATCATGATTAGATAGATAGATAGATGACAGACAGACAGACAGACAGACAGACAGACAGACAGACAGACAGACAGACAGACAGACAGACAGATAGATAGACAGATAGATAGATAGATAGATAGATAGATAGATAGATAGATAGATAGATAGATAGATGGATGGATGCAGCCAGGTCTAGATAGATAGATAGATGTGATAGCCTAGTGGGTTAATGTCAGGGTCCCCACAAGGATGAGTTTGAGAGTTTGATTCCTGGTCGAGCTGGTTGCTGTGTTGGTAAATAAAACTTCTGGACCTTGTCCACTCTGAAAACATTTCAATTCTGTCCTTTCTGTGTTGGATTAATTTCTTGATTTCCTGGTCTTTAATGAAAGATAACTCCACCAAAAAAAAAGGCACTTCTGTGGTAGCTCAGTGGGTTAAGGCTTGTGCCTGAACATGGTCCTTAATATAGTCCACGCTGGTGATAAGGTTTCAAAGCCGGTCCTACATGCCTTCTTTCTTGCTGCGCTGGCATGAAACAAAGTATGAACCCTCCAAAAAGTACACATGCTTTTAAGCAGTGGTCGCTCAGTGGTTTAAGGCTTGTGCCTCATCTAAACATGCTTCCCAGTCTGATCTCTTCCATGGTTCATCGGATTCAGGCTGGTGCCTCGCTGATGGTAAGGATCAGGGTTTAAATCCTGCTAGTTGCGATGTTGGTTATGTTCCTGCTTTCTAAATCTTTCTTTAGCTTTATAGTCTTGTGTTGATGGTTTAAAGGTAGATAGACCTGCTCTAAACAAACTTCTTGGCCTGTCTTCTCTGATGGTCCAGTGGGTTAAATCAGGTGTCATGCTTTTGGTGGGGTTCAGGGTTGAAATCCTGCTTTCTGTCTGCCAGTCACGATCAGGATTCACTTCCTACATCTTTCTTTAGCGATATATTTTTGTTTTTAATGGGTTGAAAAGTAAGATAGACCTGCTCTAAATAAGCTTCCTAGCCTGTCCTCACTGATAGTTCAATCGGTTAATGTCGGTGTCTCGCTGGCGGTGGGGGTCCGGGTTCGAATCCTGCTTTTTTTCCTGCTATTTACAATGTGGGTTCAACTTGTGCTACTTACTGTATTCGCTTCCTACATCTTTCTTTAGCATTAAATTCTTGTGTTGATGGTTTGAAAGGAATGATAGACCTGCTCTAATCAAGCTTCCCATCCTGTTTTTTTCTGATGGCTTAGTGGGTTAAGGCTGGTACTTTGCTAATGTTGGTGGTCAGGGTTCAAACATGGCTTTCTGTCTGCTAGTCATGAGGTAGGTTAAATTCCTGATTCCTACATCTTTATATTCTTGTTGTGATGGGTTAAAAAGAAAGATAGACCTGCTCTAAACAAGCTTCCCAGCTTGTCCTTCCAGTGGGTTAATGCTGGTGCCTTGCTAATGGTGTGAATCAGGGTTCGAATCCTGCTAGTCACGATATGGGTTTGCGTCCTATGTCTGTCTTTAGCATTATATTCTTGTGTTGATGGTTTGAAAGAAAAGATAGACCTGCTCTAAATTATCGTCGCAGCCGGTCCTTCCCGATGGTTCAGTGGGTTAAGACTGGTATTTCGCTGTTGGTGGGGTTCAGGGTTCGAATCCTGCTTTCTGTGTTTCTGTCTGGTCTGAATTTCTTGCTTTGAAGCATGAAACGAAGGATAAACCCCCAAAAAAAAGAAGGTGTGTTGTGGGACTTGATGGCTTTGTGATAAAAGCCTTGCCTCTGAGTTCAGAAGTTGCTGGTTCAAATCTGGCTTGTCCCCACACTGGGTAAGCTGTGTGGAAAGTAGTGTCTGGTGAGCATTGAGGTAGTTGACTGTAAACAAAGGCTGTGAAGACCTGCTGCTTCACAGCCTCAGAAAAAGTGAGGGTGATAGGTTTTTGGCAGAATTTTTCCCTATATATGCAAAACTAAGTCGATACTTTTTTGAACGTTTTTGCTTCATAACACCCTGTTTTCAGCTTCTCAGATGCCGGGGGGGCAGATGCCCGGATATTGCCCCCCTGCTTCAGGATACGCCCTCCGAAACCACATCCAACCTTCCACGCAGCCATTTCTGACACCTTCTTTACTACAGCCACCGGAACCTTCCACACTCTTAACTTTGAACCCTGGCCGGGGTTTGAACCAGCAACCTCTCAACCCAGAGGCAAAGCTCTTCCAATTGAGCCACAGGATCTCCTGTAAGAAGCTGATTTTTAGGACCTTTTTTGTTTTTTTTAAAACTTTTTGAACAATTTAAAGGAAAGCTAAGGGGTAGGAATTGAACCGGGTGAGTCAGATAGCAGAGGCCACATTACTTACCACTACACTTTCAGAGGGGTGGCAAACAAGCCTTTGCTTATTGGACTCTTCGCTTTTCTATAGTTAGAAGACCAGTGTTTTCTCTTAGATCATGATGGTAGAGGGTCAAAACTTCTCCTTCATGTACATTCTCTCAGTAACTCAAAGTCTATGAGAAGTGACTCAGGTACAAGAAACACATCTCCAACACCTGCACCACTGATATACCATGATTTACCAGCAACCAATTTTAATGATCTTTCATTGTTCTGTTTTTAAAAACTTCTTATAATGTTCAATATGAAACTAGAGGTAAGAATCGAACCAGGGAAGTCTTTCATCATAGATCACTAATGGCATTACTTCAAAACTCAAAACTTTGTTTTTTTTTAGTAAAGAAGCAGGAAAGACAGAGACAAAGACAAAGAGACACAGACACAGCTTTAGAAAGAGTGAGAAACAAATAGAGAGACAGCAAGAGAGAGACATATACAGTGAGACAGAGACATTTACTAAAAGAGACACAGAGACAATTAGATAGAGAAAATAGAAAGACAAAGATAGCGAGATATAGCCACTTCCTGTTGTTAGTGTTTATCCCGAGCGACTCTTAATGATCTCATTTACTAAATGAGCAGTAGTGAGTTAAGGGCTTGCTCAGGTGCCCAAAACTGGCAGCTTGGAGGTGTTAAACATGTATCATATGTACAGCATGTGATATATATGTAAGCATATGTACAGTGATTAAATATAAAGGCAATAACAGTGCAGAGACGTGTGGACATCATTAAGAGCCTTTGCTATGTTTCCACACGGACAGTTAATGAGGTGATACCGGAGAAACTGCACCTCTTCAAGTCAAGTCAGGAAGCTTTTATATATAAAATTATAGACATTTTACAGATTTAAATGATGTATTGTTTTTATCTGTACGATCAATAAAGACAGTAATTTAAGTTTGTGTCGCCATTATGAGGGAAAACCCACAAAACGCCACAAAAAGTCAGATAGTGAACGTGCACATTGAACAACTTTCGATTCGACCGCATTTCAGCTCCCCGATCAATCAGTGCTAGTAGTTACTGGGGTGTGATTTGTTTCCCCCACTTGAATTTTTTACTTTTTTTTACTCAGTAACAGATATTATTTATAATGTAGTGCAATTTATTTTAAAAAAAAAGTACTCCAAAAAGTAATAGTGCACAAAAACAACTATTCAATTACCGGGAATGTAATTTGGTACTTTCCAACATGGCTGAAAGAGATTCTGCTGCTGCTGCTGAAGGATGTACCAGATGAAGAATGGCGTAGCTCAGGTAAATGTTTCGTCTCTCAATGTTTGACACAACTGATAAGATAAAAGAGGTCAAGAAAAAGTGTTCCCATGTTCTCATGACATTCGGATACTAGGAGTGTGTGGGTCCTTAGTGGGTTCTTTGCTTACAAGGCTTACGATTCATTACTCACGTTTTTATTCAATATAGTGTGAGCAGGAAGAAGAGTAAGTGTGGGCTAAGTTTCTCCAGAGGGTTTCTCCAGAGGTTTTCTATTAGCGATGATGGACGCATGAAATAAATGAAGCAGCTCGCTTGCGGAACTGAACCCTGTGGGAATCACAAGAACGACTGCTCGTGTATGAGAGTCTGCGTTCACTCATGGGGGCGATGGGAAATTTGAAGGAGGACAGGCAGAGCAGAGGTAACTCTCTGAGTGTGTGTGTGTGTGTGTGTGTGTGTCTCACAGGCATGCTACTTGCTTTTGCCCTTCCAGTGAACTGTAGCAGTCTCGTATTCACTGCAGCTTTCCCAAATCCCATCATCACTTGAACTGATGAACATGGAACAGGTTTTTTATCTTTCCTGAGATGCACCATTACCTGTTCTTACATCATCTCACCTATTAACCTGGGCTTCTGATTGATTACAGAGGGTTGTAGTCATGTCCATGAATGAAGCATATCTTCTTTTTAAACACCCGATGGGAAAGGAATCAGAATCAGAATACTTTATTAATCCCATAAGAAAATTGTTTGGTTTCAGTTGCTCAAAGTAAAAGATCAAAGTAGAAATAAAAACAAAAATCACAGTGTATATTATGTCAAATAAAATGTGTAGCGTCATGAAATGGAATTTGTAGCAGCGGTGAGAAACAGATGGGAGAAAAGTCAGACTACATTAATAGTTATAAAGGTTATATGTAACACATGTAAGCACATGGTACTAATTATAACTAATACACTCTTCATCACAGCCACTTCTTTTTTTAACAAGATCTTTGGTTTACACACAAAAACCAATAGACAATAATTCCCTGGTGGCCACTAAGTGAATTACACATGTAGTTTAATTGTGTCCTCCATTTTAATATAGCAGCAAAATGACTAAGGTGATGCTGGATATTTAACACTTCCTGGATCGTATAGGGTCAATTCTCTCAAGCCAAATGTAACCTACACATGTAACCTTCTATTCTGTAACAAAGAGGGCAGGAAAGTAGGAGTGGGGTCAGCGGAGACAGCTGCTCTTGCTCTTAGCTGGTAGAGAGCAAAGGGGAGAAAGTCACTATGGGTTCATGTGCAGGCCAGATGAGTGGGGGGGTGAAAGCAGGGGGAACAGGAGTGGATGGCAAGGGCCATGAACGAGGAACATCGAGGAACATCAGCATCAGGTGGTCGTGCATGTACACAGAACGCTGGCCTGCAGATTTGGAGTGATCCATAAAGAAAGACAATCCTTATTGGATTTTGATGTGAAATATAAAATGCATTGGAGATCATGGTTAACCTCGACGACCACATGTAATTAGATTACCTGTTTTTTAATCAGATATTTATCTTCCAGCAGTGCACTGCACAACCTCATGCAGATCCAGGTCAAGAGCTTCACATCAAACATCGTCAGAGTGAAGAAAAAAATGCGATCGCAGTGACTTTAACCATTGCACGGATTTTGATGCCAAATCGTATTCACACACAGCAGTCTCAAGTGTCTACAAAAAATAATGCAAAAAAAAGGCCTGGCACAGTTTCAGTGAGTTATTGTTATGTTATGAGTTATGGTTATATATCTTGTCTGAATCAATGGGAACCCAGTGTGGTTTTCTGCTTCCTGAAGCTTTGGAGTGAAATTCTTTTCTGCTCACTATGGCTGGAAAGAGTGGAAGTTACTGTAGCCCTCTTGTTGGTCTCACCATTGAATAGGATTTTCATAAATCTGCACCGAAATGTTTGATGTACACATTGTCCTGTAGGTGATGATTCACTGCTGTCTAATGGTTGCTACTGAAAAATTTGCAGGAAGATTCAAGATTTTTATTTGTTGCAAACATAGTTATATGCAGAGTAGAACTTGCAGTGAAATAAAAACCCAATTGGCCGTTGAGAAATCTGGCATTAAGTAAAAGGTCTATAAGTTTAAAATATAAAAGAATAAAAAAAAAAAAAAGGAAGTTAGAGAAGAAGAGAAGATGGAGAAGATGGACAAGAAGGAATGAGCAGGGTTATGTGTATTCCTATTAGTATACACATTTCCGAAACCATTACCACAAAATTGGAGGCACACAATTATGTATGAGGTATATGATGTATTTTCTCTTCACTTGAAATAGGAGACCCAAACCTCTTCAAGCCTGACAATGTGCCTGTGCCCAAATCCAGCTTTATGAAGATATGCTTTAAATGGATTCAAATGGTCTACTATAGAGCTCTGACCTCACTTTTGTGATGAATTTGAACACTGACCACTGGCCTCATCACCTCACCTACATCAGTACCTGACTTTACTAACACTCTTGTAGCTGAATGAGCACAAATCTCTACAAGCACATTTCAAAATTTGGTGGAACATCTTCCCAGAAGAGTGAAGGTTATTATAACAGCAAATGTTGGAACGGGATGTTTAAAAAGCTCATACAAATCTCATAGTCAGGTGTCCACAATCCTTTGTTCATATTTTGTACAGTACAGACCAAATGTTTGGACACACCTTTTTATTCAAAGACTTTTCTTTATTTTCATGACTATGAAAATTGTAGAGTCACACTGAAGGCATCAAGGGCTATTTGACCAAGAAGGAGAGTGATGGGGTGCTGCGCCAGATGACCCGGCCTCCACAGTCACCGGACCTGAACCCAATCGAGATGGTTTAGGGGTGAGCTGGACCGCAGAGTGAAGGCAAAAGGGCCAACAAGTGCCAAGCATCTCTCGGGGAACTCCTTCAAGACTGTTGGAAGACCATTTCAGGTGACTACCTCTTGAAGCTCATCAAGAGAATGCCAAGAGTGTGCAAAGCAGTAATCAAAGCAAAGGTTGGCTACTTTGAAGAACCTAGAATATGACATATTTCAGTTGTTTCACACTTTTTTGTTATGTATATAATTCCATATATAATTCCACATGTGTTAATTCATAGTTTTGATGCCTTCATTGTGAATCTACAATTTTCATAGTCATGAAAATAAAGAAAACTCTTTGAATGAGAAGGTGTGTCCAAACTTTTGGTCTGTACTGTATATGCATATACATGTAGTTCAAAAGTCCTTTTGTCCTTCAAAATTGTACAGTTGCTTATAAGCTGAGTAAAATTTGCAATTGTGAAACCCAATACACTCGAGCGAACCAATAAAAGAGTTTCTAATGATGTACAAACTATATACATTTTTCCACTCTACAGTATATGAGACATTGGTCTGTGAATATCTATTCATTTCCTCTTCCATTTGGTCTATTTCTGTATAAATGTACTGATATTGCCTCATACATGCAGTTTTGGCTTTCCCATGTTCCGAGCATGCTTGATTAGAGTGACAGGATAATGCCTCGAGCTGTTTCCCAGCAATACTGATGCAGAGATTAGATGCAACAGAAAGCGAAACATAGCTGTGTGTCTTTTCTTTAGCTCTGATGTCTCCGGTCTCAGCCTAAAGAGACGCCTCAAAGGTGAGCCCAGGTCTTTCAGGGCTCATTAACAGAGAGACTCCATGAGCCTGACTGACTTGAACTCCAACTTGCACTGAGCAAGTCAGAAAGGTTCAGTGAAAAAACAGCATTAAGTATTGTGGATCTACATTATATAGACATTATATAGACAAAGGTTTGATAATAAGATTCAACATGGAGTGCTCATTTGTTTGTATAATAACCTCCACTTTTCTGGGAAGATGTTTCACTAGATGTTTTTTAAGTGTGCTTGTAGAGATTTGTACTCACATTCAACCACAAGGGTGTTAGTAAAGACAGGTACTGATGTAGAATTAGCGATGGCAAAAGTACACTCATTCTTCTGGTAACTGGACCCCACATCATATTAAAATAAAATTGTGTTACTTATTGAATGTATCCAGGCTGAACAACCACCATATAGAACACAAGCAAAGAGAAGATTATGATGATCAGGTGATCAGGAATGTCTCAGTCTGTTATGTTTACATCGCTGACTCCCTCTGTCTCATCCACGTTAGCCTATCTTGTTGCCTTCTGCCATGCTTGTTAGCTTCATAGCCTAGCGTACATCTGTGGTGTGTGAGAGCCACCAGTGGTAGGGCTGAGAAATTCTCTCAATGAGAAGAAAAAAAATTTTGATCATGTCACCAAATAGATTTAAACTGAAGTAACTTGCCTGTTTTGAAAATGTAAGAAGTAGAAAGTACAGATATTTGTGTAAAAAAATAAAAAGTACTGATACCAGAAAAATCTACTTATGTACAGTAACAAAGTATTTGTACTTCATTCCTTCCCCTTTTTGGAGAATGAGGAGCCTAGGGTGCAGCCAGTTTTCCAATTTTAAATTTGAAGGTGTTTATTAGGGTTGAGATCAGAGCTCCAAATAAGGTCACTCAAGCATATCTGCATGGAGCTGGCTTTGTGCACAGAGAAATTGTCATGTTCTAACAGGTTTGGGTGAAAGGAAAATTTTTAAGATATGCAATTGTGTGCCTCCAACTTTGTGGTGACCGTTTGGGGAAGAACCACATATGGCTGGAAAAATGTAGGTGTCCCAATACTTTTGTCCATATAGTCAATGAATGACACGAAGACTCTCAAGAAACAGCTTTTTTTATGACCAGGTCTATAAGGACATCTCATTTCAAGTTACATTTCAGTTTTAAATATATAAATAACCTTTATGCACACATGCATAAATCCGGCAATTAAAAGCGTCCGTGTGGAAACATAGCAAAAGTTCCTTGATGATTTACATAATTTAAAACACCATAAACACCATGAGTATGGTTTCACTAATAATAAGCAGTCATATTTATCTATTCCTCTGTGGATTACAGTATTAAAAACTTGCAAAGTATTAATTCAACATACATTTAGAACAGTTTAAAATGTGCGAGTAAGTTACGATTAATCACGATATCTTTACTATAGACAAAATAATTTCCTATAATATTATTAAAATATCAATATAAGATCATTCAACCCATTTGTATTTTCAAGCTTGTATTTTATTATTCTATTTGGCAGAAAAGTTGCTTGTTTGTAAAAAAAAATAAAAGCCAATATCTGCCAATAGAACAAGAGTAGTTCAAGTATTTCAAGCTTGATATTAATGTTATTTGTAAATATAATAATAAGTAATACTGGATAATGTCAGCAATTTATATTTGAAGTTTTTCTACTTTTTTTTTTGCAGTGCCTGTACAACTTCCACACATAATAAAATAATAAGTCTACGTTGAGTAAAATGAAAATAAAATCCCACAAAAAAAACCATGGAGACATTCAGTCCTATTTAATATCCTGTGAAGTTATTCCACATAATTATGGGTTTTATATAACGAGCAGCGATAATACATTTTCTGCCTATGTGACACCGCTATAGGAAGAGCAGTACTCTACATGTTCAAGTCCAAACCTAATGTCACTAATAACTAATAAAACACTACGTTGATTTGATAAAGTATGACAAACTTGTTTACCACCTGATCGAACAGATACTGTTTAGTTACTCATTATGTGGATTGGGATGTAGCCCTGCAGGAAAAATTGGCTCGAGAGCATTCTGTAGATTATAAACTAATGCAAGGTTCGAATAGTTACATATCCACAGGCCAAGCAGTAAAAGGTCTTGATGTTTTGTTTTCTGTTTGCCTCAGAGGAAACGTGCCAACTTTGTTGAGCAAAACAAATGAGCCCTGATAAAGTTCATGGTTACACTGAACTTTTGAACTTTTGCCCGTATGTGACATTGCGCTACAATCTGAATCGAGTGCTTACAGTCGAACTGTTTAGGATATTTTGTTCGCTTGGCACCGACAGAGCAGATGCTAAAGGAGCTTTGCCACTTCGGTCATTAAGATTATTTTTCTTTCTTTCTTTCCTTTTTTTTTTTTGGCTAAGGCCAAGCACACGTGCTTTCTGAGTAAACAAAAACACCCAGCTACTTTAAAGGTTCATGAAAGTTCACAGGTTTGAACTCTCTTTGACCCTCTTTCTCAACTAGCCCAGATGAACCATTCCTGTTGGGAGATGTGATGTTACTCATAAGCCCTGGCTAATCACATGAGTCAGCACTTGAGTTCTTTCTTTAATTACCGCTAAACGATTTCCTCTAAAATGCTGCACGGTGCGTTCGGACTTGTGCAATATTTCCAGGATTTTGCGTGAAAGAGATATCGCTGTATTCCTATGAAATTAACCTTTAAGAATTTGCATGTATAAAAACTTAGGCTCCCTCAATGAACCCTGAGTATTATTTCCTTGCTTTATAAATGTTTAACTTTCTTGTTGTTTCATTACAATCAATACCAGTAATGGGTTTCTGGCACAGTTACCAAGCACGCATTAAAAGTCGATCATGTATTTGACGTAGAGCTCTTGTTGGGAACATTGGCATTGTGTGTTGAGGAAGTGTTCTTCTGCTCCTGTTTGTGCCAGGTTGGAGTTTAATGCATATGAAAGCGGCTAACTTCAAGCGGAGCAGCTCGAGGCCACTGTCGGTCGTGAACTGTGAGAAAGGTTTAAACTTGCCTTCAGAAGCGTGGCAGACATTACGGTTGGAATGCCGCAATAGCAGATGGTGTCTTAGGAAGCCAGTCATTAAGCCTCGCCTTGGCAGATCCATGTGGAATTGGTTGCTGTAATTCTCGCCTGGATATCTGGGGGTGTTTTAGAACTGCTTTGAAAAGAAAGGCTTTCGGAGCGTGAGGAAGAGTTCTGACAGAGATAATTGTTATTTTTTTTTATCTCGTTATGCTTTGAAATATGAGCAGAATGCCGATGATTTCAATGACTTCCTATGAAAGAGTTACTGCGGACCTCAAAACATGCATCATAACAATGAGCACAAAGACGTTCTAAAGACACGAAGAGGAATCCGCCTGACTTTTGTGGGATGTCTACATTTCAGTCAGAGTGAAAGTTAAAAGATATGCAATATAAAAGTTTGAAAAGACCTGACCATCATATTGGAATGTTGAACATCTCAATCCATGTTGAGCCATTTTGCAGTGATCATTATTTCTTTAATAGCCTGGGAAAGCTTTATACTCGATTTCAGAGAGTGGCTGTTGGGATTTGTGTTCATTCAGGCACAAGAACATTAGTGAGATCAGGCTGATGTTAGTGGAGAAGGCCTGGGGCGCCAGTTCATCCAAAAGGTGTTGATGACTTGAGTTGATGTCAGGCCTTTGTGAGTTCTTCTACTCCAACCTTGGCAAAAACCATGTCTTCCCAGAGCTTGTTTGAGACATTTTCATGCTGGAACAGGTTTGGATCTTTTAGTTCCAGTGAAGGGAAATCTTAATGCTGCAGCATACAAATAAATCCTAAACAACTTTGTACTCTCAAGTTTGGGGCATCTTAGGGAGGGCTCACAAAGAGCTTGCACAAACCTTTTGGACATTTGTGGAATTTGGTAGACGCTTTTATTATATATTATTCTCAACATACATTTATTCTACTGAGCAGGGAGGGGTTAAGGGCGTTGCTGACAGAATTGGGAGTGTTAGCTTAGTGGTTAAGGCACCGACCTTTGAATCCAAAGGGTGTGAGTTCAAATCCCAGCCATAGCAAACTGCCACTCTGGGCCTCTGAGCAAGGCCCTTGAGTATGAATGAGATACAGGTATGTCCTCTGGATAAGTAAATGAAAATATCTGCCAAATACTGTAATTCAGATGGTTCTGGGAATAGCACTCACAACCTTCTGATCAAGAGTCCAACATCTTAGCCTACTGAGTTACCATTTCCCTAAGAAGGAACATGAGAAGAACATGTACACCAAGAAAATCTGTGATAGCATTAATTTGAAATGTGTTTGTTCGCTGCACTTGTGATGACGAAGGGCTAGAATGTAACCTTTTCACATCTTTGCTGTGATTTGAGGCACCACAAGGATTTTTTTTTTTACACAATACTGTTACATAAGTGTTTTTCCCTCATATTCAGACATGCATCCAACTCATTAGGAACAAAGGTGAGAGTCATGCCACTTAACCTGACACGCTACAGGTACAAGCCATTAATCTTTGTCTTTCCAAACCCGACATGTGATGCTGAGGTAGTCGAGCAGAAAGAGCATCCCATTTTCATTCCAAAGGTCTCCGGGGCTTGGTTTTCACTTGCTTGATTTTATTGTTGATGCTTTCCTCTGTTTGTTCTAAGAGCTTCCTTGTGACATGGTACTTATTCAGGCTACAGTTTCACTGAAAACTGAGAACGCTTCACTGCCATATATCCTTACCAGCCCAGTTGAAGGATGGCACTTTGTCTGTGTTTGAACTGTAACAGAAGAAACAGTGTATATATAAATGTGGATGTTTAAATCTCATCATTTGTGGATTAATCATTAAATGAAAATCCACCATCCACGATAAATCGTTTTTTTGCTATTTTTGCGCCATTTTATTATGTAACATATAATAAATCGAACGGTTTTCAGTTACAGAGTGATGCGTTTCTCCCATTTCACTGTCTTCTTTTCTTCTTACGTCCCCCAGGCATTATGAGTCGTTTCACATTCGTTTTTCAAGCTCATTTGTTTCTGAACAGACAGACTTAGGACTCGCAGAAGCTCCAACTCTTGAGAAATGGACAATTTAATGTGCCCATGAGGTCATGCCTCTTTTTGTAAATGACTGAACTTTTCCTGACCCTTGGGACCTGTGAAAAGCCCCCTCTTGATTATAAATAATAGCAGTGGGTCGCTAATAGGTAATCCGAACGAGAGCTGAAAAGGTCTGATATGATTCGGCAGGAGGGCAAGAGTGCAGCAGACATGTAAATGCTGTTAGGAGCGCTCTCATTGACTTTTGTGGTAATGAAAAAGCCATTTTCACGTTGGTGCTGAAGAACCGTAGCTTTCAAGGGCACAGCGCTGTATCCTGTCTATTGTAGTCAGGAGTTAAGTTTAGTCGGAGCGACTTATGTTTCAGGGGACGTTCGAGCTGTGGTGGTACTACGGCGTTATCTTTTAGGTGCTTGTTGAACCCGAGAGTCAAACAGAGTTCAAATCACAAAATCGCCTTGTGCTTTTCTAAATGGAAGATTTCCTGCGCCATATGTAAAACCCATCACCATATATTTCCAAATTCACCTCTAGCGCTCGGAGGATTTACCAGGAATGTGTTTTCTGTCCTTTAGTGTCAAGAAAACTCTGTATTCAAAACTACAATGTAGGCTTTTTGTGCAAATAGGACGGGAATTGTTACAATACAGGTCTAGTTGCAATTACATTGATTTACTTGACCCCAGGCTTGGGGAACTCCATAAACACAAGAGGCTCTGAAATGGCTTTCATTTAGCTGCTATAAATTCCGTATATACTCGCATTATTTAGACAAAAAAATGGCTCTGAGAATAAAAAGTTCCGTTGTCAACACTCAATGTTCAACAATGGGCCAGGCAGAAGGTTCTTTACAAGGTGATAGGAGGAAAAGTTCAGCTGCATCTATCACAGGGCCCGGACCTGCGCGGATAGGAGGGCTGGACATAAAGGTGTCAGCCATGCAGCGGGGCGAATGTAAATCAGGAGCCCGTAGAACGGGGCAGAGAAATGGCTAACGCAGGCATCTGCCAGGCCCCTTCTCTTTTTCTCCTTCGCTTTTCTCAGTCTCTTTCCCAGTGTCACGCAAGGACAAGTCTCTTCCACATGACCCCTGTGTTCTGGGAGACAAGCCCGCCCAGGCAGTCTTGTTTTTCTCTTATGCTGTTTTCTCCTCTTTTTTTCCCCCCTTCTAATGCTGTAATTTGTGAATTTTTTTTTTGCAGAAGAGGGCGAGGCGGCTGTTAAGCTCGTTATTCTATAGCGACTGGTCTTCATCATTCCATTCAAGTCGCCTCCTGTCTCATGCATTCATAAGATTATTGTTCTTTTGTGGAAGATACGGCTTTGACGATCACTTGCGATATCGGGAGTGCATCGTTCACCTTTTCTCCTTCGAACTTCCCTTTCTGGTGTGAACTCTTAAGAGCTCTCTTACCTCTTTTACAGCCACTGTTACCAACCTAACACCAAGATGATTTTTATACTTGCAGGCTTTAGTTCATTCAGCATTCAGTTACTTAGATAAAGATCGGTCCGGGTCGGTCCGAAGACTCTGGTCTGGTCTGACCATTTTGAATGGATATCTTGGACAGAGTAATTGATCAGCTATAGAGTGGCCCCTATATTTAATTCATATTCAGACTTGTTTCACAAAGGCCAAAAGCTGGTTTCTCAGAAGTACAGGGAGTCTTTAACCGGTTCAGAGACTTTTATATTGAATTCTCTTCAGAAATATATGTTTGTGTATATATGTATTTGCAAAACAAGTCTGCAAGTAGTTTTTCCCCAATAATGTCAGTTTTATTAAATAAAAAACATACAACAAACTGTCAATTTAAATTAAGTTGCATTCAGTAGAACACACTATACGCATATATATATATATTTTTTTTTCCATATATATAAAACTACATTACAAATATACATTATATACCTCAAAGAAATACAGTGATTGATAAAAAGAGTAGTGCCCTTAGTTAAACAATGGAATTCTATACAGATTTGATATAAAACCTCATACGTTACAGTTCATCAGCAAAGTTTTAAACCACACACACACACACACACACACACACACACACACACACACACACACACACACACACACACACACACACACACACACACACACACACACACACACGCAGGCATCTGTACAATTCCCTTGCCAACAGTCTGTGCCTGATTTAATGTGGATTTTAACGGATATAACGGCAAAACTTTGTGGGAAGATTGTCCACAGGGTATACAGTCGGGCCCGTTTTCATTGTCGGCGGTCCATTTAAAAGTGTCCAGTTGCAGTGCTGTGTTAGCTCAACTAAAAAGATCTTGAGCAGCATTTTGGCAAACTCCTTTCCCACACACATCCTGGCTCCTCCTCCGAAGGGGATGTAGTTAAACCTGGAACTGTCTTCCAAGCCTTTAGCCATGAATCTCTCAGGCTGGAATTCCTCTTTGTGCGGGAAGATATCTGCAACATCGTGGGTATCGCAAATGCTGTAAATGACATTCCAGCCTTTGGGAATCTGGTAGCCCTTGGAAAAGAAAGCAGAAATCATTATTATTATTATTGCTACTACATTTGTTCATTATATCTCATAAAATAAGCTTTATGGTACTTTGAGTAACACTGCTATTATAAATGGAGTATCTGGATAAGAACTTACATTGAGTTCAAACGTTTTAAGTGCAACACGGAATCCCCCAGGCACGGGTGGGTTAATTCGGAGGGTTTCCTTAATGACACAGCCGGTGTACTTGAGATGTTCCAGCAGCTTCATGTTAACAGCTCTTTCTGGCAAATACATGCTTGAAAACTCCTAAAGAAAACCAAAAACAACCATGCTTAGCATTCATACAAAGAATTTTTTTTTTATTGAACACACTAATTCCTAAATATCAACCTTACCTTCTCTTCGAGCTCCTCTCGGATCCTCTGAATCACCTCTGGATTCAGTCCCAAGAACATCACCAGAGACGTCGCCGTACTAGCGGTGGTCTCGTGACCGCCGAAGAGAAGTTCGGTTGCTGCCTCCTTCATCGCCTGAGAAGAAGAAAAGTGATTTGTTCATCAAACCGGTCTTAAGGTGCTGCCGTTCAACACAAACAAAATGTGTGAACCTAACGAAGGTTACCTGCATGCTCAGGGGCTCATCGCTTCTCCTGCTGTTCTCAATAAGCTGCTGGAGAGCATCCTTGTACTTGGGCTCGTTCTCGTTGTCACCATCTTGGATTTTCTTCTTGATGTTCTCCTCGATTTTGGCGTGGATGAAATTCCGTGCTTTAAGACCCTAGATCAGAATCACAATTTTGGTTAAAAAATAAAATAAAATAAACATTTAATAACTAAATTAGATCTTCTAGCATGACAGTGTCAATGTTGAAGGTATTTACCCGATACAAGCCGCTGAATGGGACATCGATTGGAAGGGAGAAGAGGTTTTTAATCATTTCTTCAAACGCTTCAACAAGCTCTTGCTCGTCCCTCTTGATCTGCTCGGGATCGAAACCCAGGAGGATCCTCATGGCGATGCGGAACATGAGGCGCTTCAATTCCGGGTACACGAGCACGGGCGCATCGCGCTCCATCCAGTCGGTGACTGCGCAGCGCACCTCCTCCTGGATCACCGGGATGTAGTGCTCGAGAGCATCCCGAGAGAAAGCCTTTAGGATCGCCTGCACCACACACACAAAACACACACGTGAGACACGGGTCAAGTTTGAAAATAGTGCATATGATAATCAGAGTTGCCAGATTGGACACACACACACACACACACACACACACGTCGTAAACCTGAGTCTGTGTCTCAAATCAGTTACTGTCCCACTAAAAACTTTACTATTTATTAATTTATTAATTTGGTCGCATTTATTAATTGTAATGATGAAACGCACTAAACTGGTGCGTGGACGCGCGGTTTTACGCGACGCGAGTGCGCGGATTCCTATGCGCCCTTTGCGCTTTACCTTTTTCTTGTTTCGGTGCAGACTCCCGTGTACGTTGGAGAGCGTGTCTGATCCCAGGATGGTCCTCACCGAAGCGGGCCATTGCACCGCGACCAGCTTGTGCTCCCCGAGTAGGATCTGGCGCACGTTCTCAGCGCCCATGACGCGAACCGTGGGGTTTCCAAAGAGGTGCGTTTTGTAGATAAAGCCGTATTTTTGGCGCTTCATACGCAGGAACTTTCTTCTCTGTAAAGTAAGTGAACGTGGAGTTTAAAAAAAACGCATAAAAACAAAAACAAACAAACCCATGATCTCGATCTCGTGCTTACCTGGAGGATGAGTTGGAGAGTCTCTCCAATAAAAGGCAGTCCCATGGTGCCTGGAGGTAGAGGGTTCGTGGATCCTGGATCTAGTCCTCGAATCACCCAAACTTGCCAGAGCTTCACCGCGGCGAGAAGCAGGAGCACAGGAAGGAGCACCGTGCACATCAAGGTTACCAACAAAGTGTACAAACCCATGACCCTAGGAGCTGATTCAAAGTTCTTCTCTTATAACTGATTCTCTGGTTGTGTCTCTCTTTCTGGTTTCCATGCACCCTTTTATACACATTCCCCTCCTGTCTCGGCCTCCTCGTTAACTTGGGTCAGATAAATTAGTTCACACAAAGTTCATCTTTAATTGTGGTGTCATCTCGCTCCGCCCTTACCCCCACCCACACCCCACCCACCCAGGACCCCGAAAAGCCGCTCCGAAAAAACCCGCAGCCATTTGTTATGAAGGCGCATTTTAATACCACCTCCCGGAGAAGCGGGACAATCCGAGGATTTCACTTTGAAAAGGTGTTAATTCCTCGGCACAAAGGGAAGCGTCCACGGGTTGCTTTTGTTTCCCATATTCCGTCGTTTACACTCCGACTCCATGCCATGCTGAAATGCCAGGGTTGGAGAAACAGAGGGAGAAGGAGAAGGGAGAGGGAGAAGGCGCGTCTTATAGAGCAAGTTTGCGCATTTCAGTGCGTTCAGGTTCCTACTCCATGTGTCATC
>NC_060890.1:6990654-7003154 GCF_014805685.1 Silurus meridionalis | reverse complement strand
CAGAATAGCGTTAGCATTTTTCCATCCTCTGATTGGTTGGTCGAAGAAAAACTGTTACAGCCAAGTTCGACTGGCAAAACACGTGTCTACGGAGAAGGAGAAGTTGATTTGGTCTCGGACATACTTGAAAACACATATTCAAGAAAAGCTAGACATTGTGAGGACCCCAACCCTGAAGATAGCTAGCTTATCTCAGCCCGGGAAAGGGTTTGTTCACCACTTCCAGACCAGTGAATACGAGCGGTACCAGCAGTAGCCTCTGAGGAGCGGTGCAAATTATGTGTCTGTATCTCTGGTGAGTAGGTTGGATTTTATTAAAATTTTTATGTTTTTGTCATGTTATTAGACAAATATTGATTCTGAACTGCTCCAGATGATGTTGGTGGCACAGTTGCGGTTGTACTCCACCTCAATCAAGATAAAGTGGTTACTGAAGATGGATGAGTGATTGAATTCTCTTACACACATTTGTACTTGATACATACATGGTATTCCTGCTCAATCTATTCCTCAATATTACCCAATGCTCACTGTGTGGAGAATCAAAAGCTGCTTATTTTTGTAACTTGGTTTTTTTTTTCCTGTTTATTTTGTACATTTAATATGCATTATTGATATTATTATTACAATGACCCCTATTTAGTGTACAGTATGTTCTTTAGATTCACTCTACCAGTGACATTAAAATTATGTAAATTAATCCTAGACATTTTGTCAATTTATTTACAACTTTTTTGATACCTGAAGTTTCCAAACACACAAGGTCGAAGATAACATTATTTATAGACCTGCTTAATATTAAATATGAATATTTATTACCATAATCTAGTGGTTAGGATGCGGCGCTCTCACCGCTGCGGCCCGGGTTCTATCCCCGGTCAGGGAACCAACCCCACCATTAGGGTTGCACAAACCTTAGTGCCGGTCCCAAGACGGATAAATGGGAGGGTTGCGTTAGGAAGGGCATCCAGCGTAAAAACGTGTCAAATCAAACATGCGGATGATCCGCTGTGGCGACCCCTAATGGGAGAAGCCGAAAGTTTGTATTAACATAATAATAATAATTAAAAAAACACTATACAACTGTTGTATGTGCATTTTTTTAACCATTGCATTCCACATTTAGTCCTCATTTATAGGTTATAATAACCTTCACTCTTCTGGGAACATTGGACAGAACCACGTGTCCCAAATATGTTCAGTAGGGTTGAGTTTATAGCTCTGGAACAGTCCACTCAAGATCCGCCATGTAAAATATTTTTTATAGAGCTGGATTTGTGCAGAGTCACATCATCATGCAGGAACAGGTTTTGGGTCTCCTAGTTCAAGTAAAGGGAAAATTTTATGTTCTAGCGTCCAACGGCATCTTATACAATTGTGTGCCTTTAACTTTGTAGTAACAGTTTGTTGAAGAACCACATATGGCTGGAAAAAACAGATGTCCCAATATTTTGTTTAATACTTTTCTAAAAATTTCTTTACATTTTTTTCTGATAAATATTCTGCAATAAATGGACATTCGGTGCAACCCAGATAAGGATGGGTTCCCTCTCAAATCTGGTTCCTCTCAAGGTGTCTTTCTTATGCCGTCTCGGGAGTTTTTCCTCGCCACAGGCTCCCTCATCAGGGACAAACTTACACTTATAAAGAAGATATACATTTTTTTATCACCACATTATTAGTGCTTTGAGACAATGTTCAATGTTAAATACAAATAAAAATGAATTGAACTGATTAAAGTTTTACTTAATAAAAATAAAAAACACCTCCATTCTTTTGCAAATCTATAAAACAGACACTGGACATAATCCTGTGAACTTATACACTGTGCTGGAGAACACAATTTGTAAGTGAGATGTAGTGATGGTGCATCATATTCAAAACTATCATCGGCTCCTGGTTGCTTCTTTGCCTAAAAAAAAGTCTTGAAAAGTTCAGGTGGGTGATTTCTTATGTAACAAACACGAGTCTGATGAAATTTACTGAATTGTGTTTGGATTTTCATGTTCAAAAGGTAATGGGGTGAATCCATATATTAATGACGTATCTGTATATTTCACTCCAACCACCATCTTTGGGAATAAAAGAAGACGAGGCGTTGCAATCGGTCGATCCAGTTTTATTAATGCGAACGAAAACAAATGGGAAAAGTGATGCTCTTGGGAGAACTCTGTGTCAGAGATGATGCAGATCTCCAGCAGCAATCTTCAATAAGACTGAGAATTCAATCAGAAAGGCAGAAATAGAACTAGTGCTGTTTTAACTGGAGGGAAAACCGTGGCATCACTAAAACTTATGAATAAAATTTCACGTTTTTTTTTTTTTTTTTGTACGTTATCATGTTTAGGGAAGAGAGCAAGCCGGACCCCTGCTCTCACTTCTGATTCAGAGAATCTCTCGGTTCCATTTTGTCGTTTGTACAATGACATTTCACAAGCATACATACATATATACACATATATATGCAAATAACTTACATATACATATGCAAATAACTTAAATTATATTTGGTGCAAAGTCTGCGGGAAAGTTCGAGGGAGCAACTAACGTCACGACGAAACGTGACATCCAGACCAGTTATTGCTCGCTTTTTTTTTCCTTTTACCGTCGAAAGCGTTGGAAACTCGGACGGAAAATAAAAGCTTTCGTTTCCCCCCTTTGAAATAAAAATTAAATTAAATAAATCAACTCCAAAAAAGCGTTTCGAGACGCGAGCAAATGGTTTTTTGTACACAATGAAATGTTTTTCTTTTCTTCACAGCTGAACGCTGCTATTCCCTTAAAAGAATAAAAGGTTCATATGCGAAAAATTATATCTTCAGCCTTAAATTAAGAGAAAAAATTAAAAATTACACACACACACACACACACACACACACATTCATGCAAGTTTTTTTTCCCTTCACCACAAATTGACACACTGGTTCAGATGTGTGGGAAGCATGATTTTAGAATAGTGTTAAATATCATTTTCGAATATCTACACTAAAAACTTCATGGCCCCTCCCCCGCTCCGGAGAATCTCTCAATATGAACATCTGTCTCACGTGAGGACGTCATCGTTCATACGCCGGTTCTCCGGGAGTGCTTTTACAATATACAAAAACAGAATCCTTGGCCGTTAAAAAAAAATACGCTAAAAGAAGAAATGACCAATTATTAAATGGTTGCATTCGATAAAACCGACCCCTCGTCGTTTTTTTTTTTCTCCAGTATTTACACTTCGAGATTCAGTCTGAAATAAAGCGTGACACAGAGGGAAACGTTTTGGCAGAGGACACTGGGGATGGATGCGTGGCCCGTGTGTGAGCGTTGTGTTAAAGAAGGTGCTGTAGTCTTGAAGTTGGTCTCGATTTTGCACCGCCCCGTGCTTTAAGTATGTGGGATTGGGAAGTGCAGGAAGGAGAAAACGGAAAGGGAAAGGGCGCTTATGAGTGCTGTGACATGCCGTTCACCAAACTCCTCAACTGCTTCACCACCGTCTCGATCAGCTTCTGCTTGTCGCGGTCGTTCTTCCGAAACTGTGAAAAGATGTTGTTCTTTTTGCTCGTGTCCTTCATCCTGGAACGACAACACACACAGGATTACGATATATGTGATGTATAATACAAAATTACTTACAATCACCTCAATGAGAGTTAGGGGCCTTGCTCAGGGGCCCAGTAGTGGCATCTTAGTGGTGTAACTTAATCACTAAGCTTTCATATTTGTCATTTCATGACATACTTCATATGCTTAATATATATGTATATATAAATATAAATTGTGCTGTATGTAATTTTAAACAGTGGCTCAAAATCCAATAAAAAAAAACTCTTAATAAATTATACACTGTTGTATGTAAGGTCATATCTATCACATATTCCACAAAACATTCTTCAACCCGGTAGCTCTTCCACGGCCTGGTACTGGGTGGTAAGCCGGTTGTTTGAGACTTCTGCTGTACATTAAGGTTTATGTGTGTGTGTGTATATATATATAGGATAGTTTTTCTTTAGTGTATGCAAGTACATTTGGAAATTGTAAAACTACCTACCCCCGGTTGACTCTGTCGCAAGTTAGCATTGAGAAAGAGAGAAAATGTTAGATGCAAATGGGCAATCTTTACTTCACAGCAACACAGGGACAGAAACGTCTTTACAACGTATATTAGGACAAGCCGGGTTTGTAAGTAATGAAAGAAATTGTTCACATAACATGAGGAATACTGACTTCTCCAAAAGTGCAAGTGCAGTGGATGGGTTAACCCGGAGATACTTCGAGGTGGGCTGGCCATAGTCTGCTAGGTAAGTGGACCAATCCCACACCATGAACAAGTCCAGCAGCTGCAAAAGAAACAAACGAATCATTACAATACAGTGAGGAGTAGAAATAATCGCATTCAGTTGTGCAAAGAAGGGTAATCTTATTTCGTTACAAAAATAAGTGAGGCATGGTTGATTGAAAGTGGGTTGGGGAGGGTTTGGGGTATTTGAGCTGCCAGTGGGGGTTACTTGTGGAGAATTGTGCCTGGATCTGGCATTCAAAATGCTAAAGGAACAGCAATCCCTTGGTGACCTCTGGATAACCTGGAACAGGGATTAATCCTTGCTCTGCTCAGGCCTGCAGTCATACTGGTACATGCCTTCCGAGCACTTCACACCCCTAATTGGGAAACTCAAGGTCTCAGACACATTGAAAAGAGAAGTCTCTCACCAGAGTTTGAGTACAATGTATGCTAATGGCTATGAAGCACTAGGGGGATGATTACGGCCAGAATCGTTCATTACAGAGGGTCGAGTTTAGAGCTAATTCCATTTCACACCTGCTATGCGCTCTGTTTGCCGAAGCGTCATGTAGTGCCGTTTGCAGTTCCTGCTGGGCAGCATTACACTAAACGAAGCAGGACACCAGGGTTTTAAAACACAAATGTCTATTCCTGGATATTTGTATTTAAGTCTAACTTAAGGCTTGTTAGAATAATTCTGGAGAAGTCCAAATAATGGAGTGCAGCCGTCCCACTCTTATACTATCAGGTGAAAGAACTGCATACCTATAGCTTAATGTCAGTGTGGACGAAGTACGCAAACCATGTAGCATGAGTTAAAGTAGAGATACACTCTGTGAAATATAAATCCAGAAAAAGTGCTCCCTTGAAACGTTCACGTGAGTAAAAGTACAAAAGTGTTTGTCTTCAAATGTACTTTAGTATCCAAAGTACTATTTATTATGGCTATAATGTTCCTATGATCATGACTTCCTATGGCTCTAGACGCTTTGCTTAATCAGTTAAGGGTAATTCATGTTACTTTTAGAACATCAATATATTAATAAAATGGTATTAATGAGTATAGCACTAATTGATAAATCACGCAAATAAGGCCACGGACGTGGTGGTAAGTTAGAGTCAGAAGTTTCTGCCATCGTTTATTCCTCTCAAAATGTCCTGAAGTTGAACTGATGCTGAACAGTATGTTGGTGGTATGTAGACGCCACCAAGCGCCAATCAGAACAAGTTCAAAACGGAGCGTGCGCTCGGCACTTATTGCTGCGTGTTTAACCAGTTACGTTTTTATCCAAACAAAAAAGGAACGATTGATTCTGCAAAATGTAGTTGAGTAAAAAAAGATATTTGAAATGTAGTCAAGTTAAAGTAAAAGTCTCCCCGCATGAAAAAACTTCAGTAAAGAACAGATACGTGAAAAAGCTACTTAAGTACAGTCATGAATTACATTTACTTCCTCACTGGTTAATGTACAATTTTGTGTTTCATTTACTAGTGAGAATCACTAAAATGAAGATCTTATCCCAAGCAACACAAACACACAACCTGTCACAAGCTGTAGTGTCCAACTAGTCCACCTCTTACGGCCTGGGGTCAATTTACTTATCCTTTCCTTTATTAATACGTCTTCTCATTCATTCTTTAAAATAGAAACGACTGCCGGCTTGATCAAGTATCATCATCTATCTGTAGGTACTGTTTCTGTTAAATCCTGATCAACACGTTCCTTTATGCCATGATTAACACAATTCCATAGCGACTTGCTTCCCTGAGGGAATTTCATTAAAACTCGAATTAAAGATCCAATAAGATTACAGATGAAGCAACAAATGGCATAAATCATCAGCACCAGGGCTTTTTATCCGCACCGTATGAGTGCTCACACGCAACCTTGTACCCAGAGTTCAGACTCAGTGCACTGAATTCAATAAAGTTTCCAATTAAAAAAAAAACAACAACCATAAATCTAATCAGTCTTTTGTCTGAGCATTATCTGCCCTATAAAAATGGTTTTGTGGTTTTAAAAGGAAATCAGTTGTCAGTTTGTTCCAAACATCTTGCATCAAACATCCAATGTTTCTTCACACTTTGGGATTTAACTGCTCCTCTGTATGTTACACAAAACATTTCTCTGCCATGCTGACTTTTAAGGGAACTGTCTAGAATGTGCTACAAGTTATTCTGACAGAAATAAACAAAACTATCAACCAAGATCAAATTTAGACTTTTCCTACCATAACGCTGTGAATTCAAGAAAAGCAATGACTCAGTTCATATCCAGTTCAGACCTGCTTAAGTAGCTTTAAATACAGAGCCTGTCAAAAGTTTGGAAACACCTAGTCTTTTATGGGTTTTGAGGGACACGTGCATGTTCCTTTTGTTTATATGCAACAAAGTGGGTAAAAACACACAAGAATTTAAAGTGAGGGACTGGAAGAAAGTTATGCAGACAGATGAGTCCTGACATCTCAAACAGAAGAACTGAGACCGAGAACAGGAGAGTAGATGTTAGCAGACGTCCTCGTCCCCACAGTCAAACAGAGATGGAAGCGTAATGGTTTGGGGTTGTTTTGGAGCAGGGAAGGATGGAGATTTATTCAGGAAAGTGAAAGCAATACTGATCCAACATGGCTACCATTTCACACTTCATCTCACGCTATGGAATTTCGTCTGGCTAATTGGAACTTTACCATACAACAAGACAATAACCTGAAATGTACGTCCAAGCGCTGTAGGTGTTATTTAGAGAGCAGGCCGGAGTGTTATCCATCATGGAATTGCCTACCCAGTCACCTAAATCCCATTGAACGTCTCTGGGATGAACTGGATCACAATGTCGGAAAAAAATCTCCTAGAAACTAATGACTAGATGAGTGTGTAAAGATGTAATCATGCTATGAATTTACAATGAAATACTATAACCTCTAGACATTTATATATTTGTTTACTCAAAGTAAATCTTCATAGCATCAAATCACCTGGTTTGCTGCATATAAACTAAAGGAACGTTTTTTTATAAACCGTTGAAATGTAGATGTTGCCAAACGTTTGACAGTATGTTAAAAACAAAACAGTGGTTCGAGGGTACGACCCACAATGTTGTATGCAGCTCAAGTTACAGATAACAAAGGCTTAAAAATTGTTTGAAAAAAAGCAGAGAGTAAACAAGAGTGTCCATTAGAGATCAGATGATTGGCAGTGACATTGTGACCCCGGCGATCGGGGTCAGTATGCTCTCAAACATGCCAATTCCAGTGGATCCATCTTAGGGTCTGCCTGTGGCCCTTGTCAAACTGATATCCAAGTATCTCCCCCACATCACCGGGTTTTCTGGTTCTGTGGATAGTGAGATGAGTGGCGTGAACTGAGCAAGAGGTTAACCTTATGGAGAAGGGCAGGGTGAGGCGGTAAAGCCTGACCACTGGCACTCTCCTCTTTTCCTTATCTGAGACTGAGGTGCTTGACCCTGTCCTGAGCCCTCACTCTGACTGCTCTCTCTTCGCTTGAACCAAAATCAGAGGCTACCTAAAGCACAACAATCCTTCTGACATTTGAGCCAGTCAATGGAATGCCTTTACCACTCATCACTCATCACCAGCTACTTGATAGCCAGAAGAATTCCCTTTTTTTAAGATTCCACCACTATGGATGTTTCTCACCTTTGCTTCTTTAAATTATGTGTTCTTCATCTATAAGAAAATAAAGATCTGACGACACAAACAAGCATGTACGTAGCAGGAACGGTCGATCAGCTGACGATATATAATAATGAATGCTGTTTGAAAAAAAAATAACTGCTTGCCTTATCAAGCCAGGTTCTGTAATGACTTGTAGACACCCATTCAAAAAGATATAGTATCTAATATAAGTGAGTACACCCCTCAAATTTCAGCAACTTCTCAAGGTCTAAATATTGTCTAAATATCTGGCAACAAAAGTGAGTTCACCCTAAGTGTAACCATGCAAAGCCACATGTCCTATTTCTAATGTTCATGTTTTTGTCTGCTTGACAGGACCATATTTTTTGTATCGTGTATTAGAGCAGTTCATATTTGGTGCTTTGAGTACAATTCTCTCCACAAAGATGCCATCAGTAACACCCTGAAACCGAGTTACAGTACAGTGGTCAGGGTCATACAGAGGTTTTCCAAGATGGGCTTGGAAAACCTCCAGGATGGGCTGCTTTCTGTTTGCTGCAGACAACCTGTCCAAAAGCATGAATCACTGGACCCATGTCCTGTGGTCTGATGAGACCAAGAAAAAATTGTTTGGCTGAGATGGTGTCCAGCATGTGTGGCGACGCCTTGGTGAGAAGTACCGAGATATTTGTGTCCTGCCTACAGTCAAACATGGTGGTAGTAGCATCATGGTCTGGGGCTGCTGGTACTGGGGAGCCACAGTTCATTGAGGGGAAACATGGACTCCAACATATACAGTGACATTCTGATGCAGAACATGATGCCCTCCCTTCAGAGACTGGGCCGAATAACAGTTTTTCAACCTGATGACAACTGCCTTGAAGAAAGGTGACCGAGTGGACAAGTATGTTTCCATATTAATCGAAATATAGACCCTATTGAGCACCTGTGGGGCATCCTATAGTGGAAGGTGGAGAAACGGCATGTGTCTAACATCCATCATCTCTGTGATGTCATTATGGAAGAGTGGAAGAGGATCCCAGCAACAACCTGTCCAGCTCTGGTGAATTCCATACCCAGGAGGATTAATTCAGTGCTAGATAACAGTGATGCTCTCACGAAATATTGACACTTTGGACACAGTTTTGACATGTTTACTTAGAGTGTATTCACTTTTGTTGCCAGTTATTTAAACAGCTGTATGTTGATATATATTTAGAGGACAGTAATTCTGTACTGCTATACAAACTGCACATTGACTGTTCTAAAATGTATCGATATATAGTTTAATTTCTATATTATTGTCCCTTGAGAACATATAATGAAATGGTTGCTGAAATGTGAGGGGTGTACTCACTTTTGTGAGATACTAAACAGCTACACTGTATTAAATTATATTCCTTTTTTTTAATTTACCGTTCAGCGAATGCTGAAATTCATAAGAAATGAGCAGCATTACAAAAAAACTGTAGGTTTCCGCTTTATTTCACCAGATTTAGCCATTGAAATTAAAGAATGCAGTGATGTGTATCTTTAACTCAGCAACTTTTTTGACCCCATAGGACACTTTAACCAATAAACAAGCAGAGAAACTATGCATAGGCTATGCTACAGTACTGTACTTTACTACAGTACACACTATAAATGTGATATTTCTACGAATTTACACAAATTTCATCTCGCTATATTCTTGCAAATGTTTTCTGTGTGTTTAAAGAGTGTGGGAGGATGATTTACGGCTTAAACACAGTAATACAAATGTATTGTGAAAATTATATGTGATTTTAGTTCTTTCTACTAAGCAAAAGAGAAAGAGTGTGTGCTCAAAATGTGAACATCCAATACCCCATCGTATCCAATTATCGATATCATTCCAGTCACATAATCAGTGTTCTAGTGAACATTAAACACCATACAGATCACTAAATCTAATGAAACTAAATGAAAACAACAATGACTTCTGTTAAGATTACTGTAGCTTCTTCATCACCTTTTGGTTTGTAAAGCTTTGCTGCTGAGGTGTGCTTACCTGTCGAAGGTCAATGAACGCCAGCTGAAGTGTGTCCCCCTGGAATCCGGGCACTGGCTCTGAACTGGCAAATACTGCAAAGATAACAAGGAACTAATGTAATCATTCTCAGGCCTCAATCACTATTATTTATCTTATTTTCTATTTTTATTTATCTTAATATCTTATAATACTTATTTATAGGAAGCCATTGTATCTATTGCCAGAAGTGAATATTTTCTTTAATGGATAGATATTAGGGGTGTAACAGTACACAAAGTTCGGTGCACGGTTTTAAAGTCACAGTTCGGTTCAAATTTCGGTATGGTTAGTGGGGCAGAAACGTAAAATAGCTTGTCGTATTTTTTATTAGTTTTATTATTAATAAGTGCAGTTTATTACTATTAAATTGTAAATTATCTGTGAACATCAAATGTTTAAATTTTGAAAACAATTTTAAATAAAATGCCTGCTTGGTTATCATTATAAAATGATATTTTACGCTAGTGCTAATGATCCTTTTAGCGTTTTCATGCATGTGCAAAACAAATCTTATCTCGGTACAGAGTGAGAAGCCACAGTGACGCTGCAATTACTCTAGTTCTTTTATAGACCCCTGGCATTGTGTATGTTTTCAAGTTTAATATTATTATAATTATTAATTATAATAATAATAATAAATGAACTCAAATTGTGAATCGAAGACTATACAAATTTTACTAGGTTCCGTACGTAAAAAGGATCACAACCAAAACCGAACCGAAAGCGCTGAATTTCGGTATGTATACATGTACACTTACACACCAAAATATATAGGTTTTTTTTTATAGATCTTAATTAAAAACATTACCACATAATGAACTGGCAACCAGGTACTTATTTCACACAGGCAGAACGATATGATGAATTCGTTATGGAAACGTCCCAGCGCTTTTCTTGGTAAAAAATATGTCTGGTGAAAATGAGTGTTCTGGTTGTTGAAAATGTCCCAGTGTTTTTCCTGGTAAAAATTTCTCTGTTTTGCCTGGTGAAAATTTGCCTGATGAAAATGTCCCAGTGTTTCTCTTTTTTTGAAAATATCCAAGTGTTTTGCTTGGTAACAATGTTCCATTGTTTTTCTTGGTAAAAATGTCCCATTGTTTTGCTAGGTGAAAATGGCTCAGTGCTTTGCTAAGTAAAAAATGTCCCAGTATTTTGCTTGGTAAAAAAAAATGTCCCAGTGTTTTGCTCTGTAAAAATGTCCCAGTGTTTTGCCTGGTAAAAATGTCCCAGTGTTTTGCTTGGTAAAAATGTCCCAGTGTTTTGCTTGGTAAAAAAAATGTCCCAGTGTTTTGCTTGGTAAAAAAAATGTCCCAGTGTTTTGCTTGGTAAAAATGTCCCAGTGTTTTGCTCGGTAAAAATGTCCCAGTGTTTTGCTTGGTGAAAATGTCCCAGTGTTTTGCTTGGTAAAAATGTCCCAGTGTTTTGCTTGGTGAAAATGTCCCAGTGTTTTGCTTGGTAAAAATGTCCCAGTGTTTTGTTTGATGAAAATCTCCCAGGGTTTTGCTTGGTAAAAAAATGTCCCAGTGTTTTGATCGGTAAAAATGTCCCAGTGTTTTGCTTGGTGAAAATGTCCCAGTGTTTTGCTTGGTAAAATGTCCCAGTGTTTTGCTTGGTAAAATGTCCCAGTGTTTTGTTTGATGAAAATCTCCCAGGGTTTTGCTTGGTAAAAAAATGTCCCAGTGTTTTGCTTGGTGAAAATATCCCAGTGTTTTGCTTGGTGAAAATATCCCAGTGTTTTGCTTGGTAAAAATGTCCCAGTGTTTTGCTTGGTAAAAATGTCCCAGTGTTTTGCTTGGTAAAAATGTCCCAGTGTTTTGCTTGGTAAAAATGTCCCACTGTTTTGCTTGGTAAAAATGTCCCACTGTTTTGCTTGGTAAAAATGTCCCACTGTTTTGTTTGATGAAAATCTCTCAGTGTTTTGCTTGGTAAAAAAATGTCCGTGTTTTGCTCGGTGAAAATGTCCCAAAGTTGAATGAATAAAACTGGATCGTGAAATGACAAGCCCTTTTCAGTTCTCGATTCAAAGCCAGCGAGAGGCCTCAGGTATTCCCTGTGCTGCTAAACCCTGGTATGAACTCTAATTCACCCCGTCTTACCAGCTTCAGGGCCCTACAGGGGCAGCTACAAACCACACACATTTTTCTGCATGTGACAGTGATGTAGCATACAGGCATACAGGGCACAATGCATCTCCCTTTGTCCTCCATGTGTTTATTTAACAGAATGATGTTTTGATGTTTGCAGTCTGCCCCGCATGAGATCAGGATATCTATGTATAATATATTACAGCTTTCCTAACTAGGAGACCCAAACCTGTTTCAAACCTGACAATGTCCCTGTGCACAAAGCCAGCTACATTAAGTAGCATTAAGTCTATGACCACATACATTTTAATCAAGTTTTTCTCTACATGAGCTGTTTTTTCAATCGGTGTTGACTTGTACACTTCCCGTCATATACCGAGTATATTCCAAAGAAACTGACCCACAGTAAAGACATGGCAAATCTGGGCAGCCGAAATGTCAAAAATCCATGAATAAGATATATG